>NC_079560.1:15115000-15416250 GCF_015846415.1 Triplophysa dalaica | reverse complement strand
GTGCAAAACCTTACTTAGACTGGCTAGATGCCATTTTAAGTTGCATGTGTCTTTGGTACAAAAACAAAACAATCAAAATATAGTGTGCAAATATCCTTTTTTTGTATTTTATATGTGAATATTTTTTATATTACGACACCGCCCCCCCCCCCCCCCCCCCCCCACATCCCGTCTTAAACGAAGTACCGAAAAAGTACATTTCAAAGCCATCTTATGATACAAAGCACAGACTCTGTGGCATATATCTATATTTTCCATGTTCCTATGTACATTCAGAGTATCTTTAAAGAGCTGAATTACAAACCGCAGATAAGACCTCCACCCGAGCTCTCAGACTCGACTAACAGCTTCCTGCGAAATGGTCCGTTTGCTCTCGACTCGAGTTTTATTTTGCTCAACTCAGCAATTACAAGGCACGATGAATCTTACTTTTATAAAGTACAAATATAAACAAACACCCATCTGGGAATCGACTTTTTAAGCCCCTTTTGCTGAGAATTTGCAAAACAACATCAAGGGTGATCTGACATGAGGGCACTTCGACCAAAGTATATAAAAGAAAGGGCTTCCGTTGGTTTTGCCGATCCTTCTGCCTATTTACAACATTGGGATTTACCTGGCCATCTGCTCGAGTCAAAGAAAGAAAGAGAATCGCTTTCTTTCTCCTCTCCACCCAGAGACAACCTCAAAACTGTGGAAATGAGCAACTGTGGCCTTTTTCCTCCCATTTCGACTCTCTGGATGCATCCCTGTCCTACGTATATACACCATATAACATTAGTAACTTTGAGCTACTCTCTGTTAAACATTGTTATCGCATGGCTCTGCATGCCTCTCTGTTGCTGTAGTTGGTGTGTAGTATAGCAGGTGTAGCTAGATTGAACCTCGAAATGCCTCAACATCCGGAAAACAAAGTCTAGCAGCAATCCCGCCTACAGCTGAGAGATTAACAAGTTTAAAAAGGAGGCCTAGCAAGAGTGAAGACATAATGCCGTCTTCAAAAACTTTTAAAGTCTGCATTTACACCTCTTCGACCGCTAAATCAAGGGAACTAATACCTTCTAAAACCTTATTGGGCATTTGAAAGATTTAGCTGGACGCAAGAGGAAAATGGCTACAGCAAGAACTGGTGCTCATCGTTTTGCTTTTTCTCTCTTGTTTGAAGGAGGTATGTCATATATTGGCTTGGCTTTTACATCATTTTAAACATGGCGGCCTGTTGACGGTGATCAATACCAGCCACATGCACACATGGAAGGAAACAGACTACTAAGTGCAAAGGTTAACTACTTGGTTCATTTCCATTGGTGTGCAGGAGGTGAACATATACATACGTATGCACAGAGAGTTGGGTATCGTATGCATGTATTCACTAAAATCGAGAGGGTGCGTCTCCAAGTGAAATGGGCATGCAGAGTGTCGGGCGTTTACAGTGAAGGACAAGAATGGCGCGGATGGCTTTGTGTGTGCTCCAAGGTATCCGCCGAGGACGGAGCACTACACCTTCGACGTGGGCACACGCAACCCCACCAGCCCTCCGGTCGGATCACCTTTGCCAGTGGTCTCCAGAATCTGGTTCACAAAGTCTGACGTCTGGCTGGCCACTGGTGGCTCCACTGTATCAACAAAACAAAATTTCACAATCACCAATGAGATTTAAAAGCTATGGTAGATTAACACCAAATGAGTCAAATGCCAATCTGTTTTTTGACAGAGCTTTCAATCGAATAGAAGAAGAGAGATTTCCTTACCTAGGGTCTCCTCAATGAGTTTGTCCAGTTTCTCCGCCATGCTTGTTCCTTTGTCATGCGAGACATCCTGAACTCTGCTGACTATTTCTTCCTTTATGGCATTGATGACGAAGAGCAATCGATCTAAATTGGAAAAAAATGCTAGCGTTCTCAGTTTACCATATAAAGATGTACACATAGAGAGTCAACACATTAGCAATCTCAAAAGTCTTCTTTCAAGGACACACACAATAGTTTGCTTCAACTCTTGATGAGACAGATTCTATAACTGACAAACAATCCCAGGCATTCTCTTTCAAATTTAGTTTCCATTTCAAAACAGTGTACCGTATTCAGTGCCAAGGCCCCATAACTTGACCTTGTTGGCCTCATATTGAGCTTTCTTCTTCAGTCTGCAGGCCCTGCAAAGAAAGCAACCACCGAAGAATTAAGAAGTGCTTTCCTGTGACATATTTCTGCAATGCGAACAATAACGTATAATCTTTAAAGTTTTTACCCACGAGGCCAACTACTGTGCAAAGTGCCTGGAGACCATGATAAATGATTCAAAACACACGATAAGAATGTTTGACGAGGGATAGTGGCTTTAGTTAAAGCAGTAAGCGATGCAGGTATGCCTTTACCTGGATGCAAGCTTGTTCTTCTCTTTTCGGGAGCGAGGACGAGCGGTCAGGGGAAGCTCACTAACAGGTGTCAGGTCACTAATGACTTTATTTAGCTTTCGTAGTTCATTGCCAATCTGCAGGAGCTTTCGGGGGTTTGGAGTAAGATCTTCCACATCTGTCCGTCTGGACTTCTTCAATGTGTATTTTCCTGAGTCGGTAAAAAATGGCATCAAACATCAGACTCAAAAGTTTAAAATGTCCTTTCTTATTAAGAAACATCTAAAACGTATTTATTAAATGAATATGGTGAATACAAGTATATTCTGCTAGATAAAACGAATATAATGTAATCTACATTGTGCTACGAGCCATTTTATGAGCTGAATTGCCATTTCAACTGTGGTTGGAATTGTAAATAATGCACAGGTGGTAAACGTTTTCCTAAATAATTCATAAATGTATGGGCAGTGACTATCACCATGGTGTAGGCCATTCTTTTGGTACAAGTTGCTGGGCAGCGTGTCTCTGTCCCATTCAGAGGGTTTCAGCATGCGCTCTTGTTTGGACGGGATGAGCTGCTCGCTGTACTCCCAAAAGTATCGACGCTTCCCTCTCTTCCTGGAAATCCCAGCTGTGAGGCCCTTGACATCTTCAACCATATCAGTGTCACATCCTGTTTGAAAGCGAGAACATATCTTTCTGACCTGGTAGAATCACTAAATCAATTTCATAATCTACCATATTCACATTCACAGTTCAAGCGCATTAGGGTAGCAGACACAAATGGGTCTTTTTCACAGTATAGTACTGTACAGTGCGGGGTTTTCCACTGTATTCCGTACCAATACCAAACTGTGGCGTGTTTACACACAGATCACTGATTGGTCGGAGAATCGTCATGACCAGCCTCACTGGATTCAAACGCAAGAATACGCATTTTAATATGTAATTTTGGCAGTTTATTATATGCTTTGTGACATGATATGACAATTGAGACCCTTGACACATTGCTAAATGCAAAATTAGCCTTCCCCGTTTGCCACGTCAAGCAAACTATGATGTCGTCTGCTCTTTGGGAGCAAATATTATGTATATTTGATAAGATGATCTGTTGTCTGGGAACTAAACTGAATTGGACTTTCGCAATGCTACTTGAGAGCAATGACATTCTATGATAAGCTCCACATTGTACCCCCCTCTTCTTCTGTGCCTCTGCTCGCTCACTTGTAAGCCTGCGAGTAATCATGTGCCCTGTGCACTTACGTGGTGGTAGTATGTTGTACTTTGACACCACAGACAGTATATGTTCTGCTGTTGATGTGTTTTTGCCCAAATGTGTATGCAAAGAATGTACTCAAAGCAACGAAAAGATGACGCTTGGTATTACAGCATTAGAATTAACATTCTGAAAGAGGAAAAGATAATGTAATGTAGAATGCAGTTGCATACTAACCTTGCTCTGAAAACGTGTCACTAACATAATCGTCTTTGTCACCCTCGTAGTCATCGTCCTCGTCTTCTTCCTCCTCATCATTCTCTGAGAGCTCGTGTTCGCTGCCGAACCCTTCGTCGTGGTCTTCGTCATCTAGGTCCTCTCCTTCTGCCTCCTCCTCTTCCTCGTCCTCTTCGCCTTCTTCCTCATCCTCTTCCTCCTCTTCCATTTCAGCAGTGGTTTTCCCTGCCAGCCTGGCCCTGGTTAAAAACAACGAGTAGTTGTGCTCTTCCTCTTTTGTTTTCTCATCGGCAGTGGCCTCAGCTCCAAGGGCACTCACGGTCAGCAGGGTTTCACTGCCTCCAGGTGCAGGAAATGGGAGTTTAACTGGCACTGCCCTCAGCGTCCCTCCCTCTGGGACGGGGCTAATGGGAACCTCCCGTTTAGGAGTCTCCACTCTCTTTTCACAAGCCAGGGAGCTGACGGAGGATGCCGTGTTAGGGGTGACGACCAGGTCCTCATTGACTAGTGAAACGGTTGACTCGTGCTGCTGGACTAAAGGGGATCTGGCAGAAACAGCAACTTGTTGCTGTGTAGAGCGCTCTACCAAAGCCCTGCGTGGTACGCTGATGCGAACCTTGGCTTTGCGAACGTAATCCATATTGTCCAGAGCGGGTTGGGCTTTTGCCCCCTGCAACTGGGCCTTGGCCATTGTCTCAGTGCTGGAGGCAACAGGCCAGGTGGCTTTCTGGACTCCCTCTGCAAAGTCTGGAAGAGGGTTGGTTGTGGAAATGCCAAGCCTGTTGCTTTTCTTGCCTATAGCAGGAGGAAACAAATTCTGCTTTTGACCCCCCAACAAATCCGGATGGTAAAGGGTGTCGCAAACAGGCTGCGAGTCCTCGCTGTTGAGCTGGGCCAGTGTGGGTGTCTGACCAATCACTTCTTCATCTTGATAAGGACTGGAGAAGTCATCAAGGCCCAGGAAATCAACTTCCTTGGTGCCCCAGATATCACAACTGGTGAGACGGGAATACTTGGTCAAGTCCTCCCAGTACGTGTCCCACTGTTCAAAGTTTGAGCTCTGGGCAGGGTCGTTGTCTGCCAGCTCAGGTAGTTGATCCATGCTGTCCAAGTCTTTGCAGTCGCCTACTGTGAAAACATCTCCTCTAGGGCTCTGGCGACAAGTCATATCCCTGTCCTGTGAACATTTAAAACAACTTAAAACAGAACAACTGGGTCTTTCACAATTTTAAGCTGTGCTATACCATCATTATATGACAAGTTGTCCTAACCTAGTCCTCATAACAGGCGATATGTTTTAAATGGCCTAAACTCAGGCTTAAAAAGATGCAAACCCAGCGTTCAGTTTGAAAGCCTTTAGATATGAACAGAAATTCCAACCGTTGCATTGTTTGTCTGATCTCACCAGTTCATACATGAAGTCTGGGTCAGAGCTGTTGGCCAACAGGTCTGTGCTGGTCAGTGCCTGGTCAGCAAACGAGCAGTTTTGAAAGGCATCCGCAAAGGGAGGTTCCATTCCTCTAATGCTAGGCTGCAAGATTAAAGGAAGAGAAGCATACAATTACCATTATTTTACAATAACTCAGTGGTCGTCTGGTCACCCAAAATTGAACATTGGGATTTGAGGAACATGATACCTGAGGCATTGCAAAGCACAGATCTTTTCCTTGACGGAAACTTTTCTGCCACCTCTCCTGTCTCAGTCACTTTGTTCTTCCCCTTAATCTCTGGCAGATAATTGCATGAAAAAAAAGTTTTTGTTCTCAATATGGAGGCTTTAGGAGCACGTTTTGGTATGCCTGGACTGTCCTCCACTGTTGACTAATGCCTGAAAAGAGAGAGAGAAATAAAAACGTTAACTAACAGACATTATGCAACAAACAGTATCTACAAAAACGTCAACATACATCAGAGAACATTAAGACTGGGCAGTTTAGTAAACCAGTTCTCTATAAAAACAATGTCACTTTCGAGCTTTGAGCTGGTAAAGATCATGAAAAACAGTGAGGAAACAGCTGTCAAAAACAACTGCTAGCTGTCAGTTGAACAGCCACAGACAGGTGATCTCATCAATGCAATATTTGCAATAACAAACAGAAATAGTGGCAATTTTCTGGAGAGTCCCAGCCAAAAAACATAGCCAGGGGCAGTAAAAGTTAAAGAGGCTGTCTGCAGAAGGAGTCTGAGGTACAAAGAGGAGGAAATGACAGCCCTGTGTTGTATCAGTTTGGTGGGCTGCAAAAGTGCCTAACGCTGGGGCTATTTTTAAAACAATCTCGCAGGCACCCTTTCCCCTTGGTTGACAGACAGCAATAGGCGGCGAGCTCCGAGTCACAGAGATGCTATTTGCATAACAAATCAACAGAAATATGCTAAAGCATGTGAGGCTTGCGCTGACCAGTTTCAACTCTGAGCAAAACAATCCTGCCTCTCTGGTGCTCAATGACATCATTTCCTCTCTTTGCACTGAGTGAGTCAAATAAGTGTCTTATCACCCTTTGGCTTTGCACTCGGCAGGGTTTGCATGCAGCCCACAGAAGCAGGGTGAGGAAAAAAAGCACCAAAAAAACACTTCCCTTGAGCACTGAACTTTTACACAGTTTACTGACTGACAGCTACCAAACCATAACATGATATTTATATTTTACAAGTGTAGAACTGTGAGTGGTTCATTTCCATGCAAAAGTCATCAGCATGATGCTGGGATGTTGTGGGTGGTTGCTAAGTTGTTGCTACTTGGTTGTTGGAGTTTTTCTTGATAGTTGCCAGGATGATGCTGTGCAGTTTATAAGATTGATAAGAGTTTATAATGTTGAAATGTGCTTCCTAGGCCATTGCTAAGGTGAAATGTATGGTTGTCAGGGTAGTACTGCAATTTATAAGGCGTTTTGATTGGTTTTTATGACCCGCTCGTACCAGAAATGAAAACTATAACATTGCTGTAACATCAACGAACGGTAATTTTACGTTAATTGTACGCTTGCACATTGCAGTATTGCATTTTATTTTATTTTATTGCTCTAATGTTTTATCATTCATCAACTGAAAAAAAAATCGCTCTGAAATGATCCCAACATATTGTTCCTAGAGTTCTATAATTGTGGCATGAATGCCACTATTCTCTTTGTCAAATAGTTCTATACTAGTCAATTTTGGTGTAAACGGGTCTGTAGGGTGTAAACTGTAAACCATTTTTACGAAATAAAAAACAGTGTACAAGACTAATACAATAGCTTTAATAACACTGATAACCAGTGAAACCAGTAAAAGTAAAAAATGGTGATGTTCGTAACAACCAAAATTCATTTAACAATGTTAATAATGTTTTTTAGCAAATGAGTCCAATTAAAGCACAAGGTCATCTGTCAAAGCTACATTCACTAAGAACTGAATGCTTTTTATTCTGAGCGTTTAGCACAGCATTTATGTCGGATTCGGACAACAGGACTATTGGGAGCAGCACTGGTGAACCTTTGAATGACACAGATGATATGCGGATATAATTTCTCTGCTGAGACAAGCTGTGTGTGTGCAGGGGAGAACGGCTATAGCACTGACGTGACAGACTACTAGTTGAAAGATAACACCGCAGGGAGATGTCATCGTCCATCGCGATGTTTCACTCTAGCCATCGTCCGATCCCATTTTGGTAGAAATCGCCCAACCCTAGTGTGCACATAACCACATTACAAAACTCAAAACAGTACTGACATCTAGAGATGCATCAATTTATTTTTGATCAATTAAAAATGTCTGCATATGGGCAACCACATGATAAAAGTCTGAGTTGTAAGACATCTGTTCATGCATGTGTTTTTAATTAAGGACATAACAAAGATACATTTTAATGTCAAAAAGGTGATTCCGAACGTTTGTCTTTTGTTTTGTTTCAATCGGTACAAAAATCCTAGCGACACTACCCTACTAACAACCAAATTCTTCTGCTGTGCAAACATTCGACTTGATGTTGGTTGGCCCGACTACGTCACAGGTCACAAGTCATTTATCATATTTAACAAGTATCTATTGAAATATTGCAAATATTCAGTTACAGTCTGAGTCTGAGATTACTTCAAATGAATGAGCAATACAAAATAATGCTTGTTTTAACAAACACTACTAGCAGATTTGCATGCAGTCCTCAAATATCAAAACAATGTAAAACCAGGGTCGGACTATCTGCACATTCCTCGCTCTAAACATTAAATGACCATTCAGTTTGTTTTGGATGACCTACTGTGTCTCTGAGCTGTCTGAAAGAGTCATCAGACATCGCTGTTTAGAAACTGCAATGAGGAAGAGCCGTGCACTTTCGATATGAGCAATCGTGCCATGATATATCCAACTGTTGTGATACCTCATCTCAGCCGGATTGCTGTTAGGGGAGGCCAATGTTGAGGAACATCTATGACAGTACAGTAGTTCTCAGATGCATGCATGTTATTTACAAATACAAATTATAGCAGGCTAGCCTTAAATTACTTTCCTAATAGCAACACATTGGATGATACAGTATTTCCAATAACAATGAAAATAGATAAATCCTCAGAATGATACTGTGATTATGATAATCTGGTAAACAAGCAGACATTGTTCTAGGTCATACGTGGTTATAATAAAGTTTAACGATCTAGCAATTAATGACTATAAAGAAATGATACCAGGCGTTTAATCTATTCTGACTATCATATTTTTTGTACCCTAAAGTTCATTTTATTTCATCAAAAGCTCATCATACAACAGGAGATAAATGTTGTTTGGATAATGACAGTATGACTCAGAAGTTAAGCACCGGTTTGGTTTCATTATGACAATAAATGGTGCTGGCCAAGACAAGAGTCTACTGAAAATTTCAATGTTCTTATTTAACAAAACCCCAAACCCTAAGCAATAAACTTTGAAATCTAACTCGCTTAAACAGTTCGAATAAAATAAAATGTCCAAAAAAGACCAATAATCATGCCACGCGTAGGGACGAGAATATCATAGTAACCTAGGGTTTGACACTTTTGACGTCTCACAACAAAGGCTGTTTTCTACCGGAGGTCAGCATCATGTGTCTATGAAGACTGGCGTAAGGGGTGTGGAAATTTTACCTTTATATAACTGAAATACATTATATTTGAAATTATTAAAACAGAAAACTATTATGTTTTACAACATCACCGTTTTGTTCTGTATTTTTGATCAAATAAAAGCAGGCTTGATGAATAAGAGACTTCTTTCAAAATCATTTAGAACAGTAATGTGTCTATACTTCTGACCAGTAGCCTACTGTACTTCTGTATGATGACAGAAAACTGGCAAGCAGAAAGTAGAAGAAAGGGCGTCACAGCTGGTGTTAGCTAGCATCATAAATTGTCAATGAAACAGTGCTGGCTTACATTTAACATATCTGATTTACTGGCCGGCTAGCTACGGAATAAGCACATTTTGGTATTGGCAAGTAAGACTTTAATACAGTTTATTTAACCAAGTAATATCAAAACTTATTTGAATGGATGTTATCTTCGAACTGAAATGTAGAACTGTGGTTTCAATATTCCTATGGTAGTCAGAGTCTAGAAGAAGGGATTATCCCACCAGATAACTAAGGGATTGTTTGTAGGGATGGTCTTTTTTAGACAGATTTGTATTATCTTACCTAAATATCTGCTTAGTCATTGTATTTTTTTTACAGTAGTATAATTTGCACATTAGCTTACAGCACATGATTTAAAATATACATTTGTGTAATATTTATGTACATTTTTTACATTATTTTGTGTGCTGGATTCAAGAAATGATCTGTGTTATGTTATGGAAGAATGCACAGCGCATGTAGGGGGTGTGGCCTAAATAGCCCTGCAGTAAGCAGTGTGCTGTGGGGATGTGATTGATAATTGCGAGTACAAATTCAACTGAAATTGCATTAAATCTGGTTGTTTTTACTAAGATCAATCTGCAAGATTTTTCCAACTACATTTAAGTTCCCTGTAATAGGGTAACCTGCAATTTTGTTAATTCCCTGTTTATTCCCATTAAATCCCATTAATTTCCATATTCTCTCCCATGTAAAGTTTCCAGCCTTGAAAATTCCCGGAATTTTGCAAACCTTATTATTATAACTTTATACAATAGTAATGCCAAATTCTAACAAACTGCAAACGTTTTTTATAGACACCAAAACTTACTGCATGAATAAATAAATAAATAATGTAAATCAATATTTGACCATCTCCAACAAACAGACGACATACAATCTTTTTAATAAAAAGATTTTAATAAAAAAGGATGAAAACAAATTTAAGCGAAACATTTTTTGGTTGATATTTTCCAAGTGTTCCATTTTCAATTTTCTAAGAAATTAGATTGAGAACAAGCCATAAGTATCCAATTCTGAATATGTCCACTCCTTATGGTTGACGAACCCTTTGTTAAACACCACTGACCACCACATAATGATCTGTAACTGCCTAAATAGTTTGTGCAAATCGCCCAACTACGACTTCACTTTACTTTGCGTAAGTTTTGTTGCACTGCACACAGAGGCCACTCCTTTGCTATGCACAAGCTGAAAAATCTTAAGCGTGGGCGAGCTGTGATCAAATCGATGGCCTATGCACTACGATACAGACAAACTGTGGCTTACACACAGGAAGTATCAAAGGAAACAAAGTAGAGCATAGTACAGTTCCCATTTAATTTATACTGTAGATTAGACAGGTCTTCCAAATCATGATTCCTTTATTGTCAGACAGAATTGCAGAACCAGAAGACAGTGTGAGCTAATCACAAAATAGCTCGCGTTCTGCAGTTCAGGCTTCAAGTGCAGAAACTGCGCTGCAAATGTCAGAGATCTCAGCTTGCTGAGACAGCACAGACCTAGCACAGAGAAAAATGCCTGTACCTCAATCCTGAAGTACAGGACAACCGAAACACTTAATGCATTTTTTTATACAGTAGATGTTATATAATATAAATTAATGAACATGCACACATAGAAAAATTGGGCTAGTTAATGGAAAAATATAACTTTTTTCAGAAAAAACTTTGTTAAAAGGAAGAAAGAATAATCCACACAATATGTCTCACACATTTTAAAGCTATACAACATATACAGACGGTTTCATCAAATGCACGCAAGCACCTGGCCCGAACTTAACTTCTGGCCTGTGTTTGTTTATCGGTCTGGCTAGTGGCTAATAATATAACTATTTGTATTTTAATCAATTTATATTAAAGGTCCAGTGCCTAATTTTTTGGAGGATCTATTGACAGAAATTCAACATAATATACATAACTATGTGTTCTGAGGTGTATAAAGAAGTTACATGATGAAGCGTTGTTTTTATTACCTTAGAATGAGCTATTTCTATCCACATTCAGCGCAGGTATGCTGGCATGGAATGTTGTTTCTACTAAGGATGCATCAATACAGCTCACCCACGGTTCATTACAAACCTCGGTTTTTCTCACGGTTTTCAGTTCAGTTCGGATGGCTTCGGCACATTTAAGTGTTTTTCTCATTGTTTTATGCTCATGTGACAGGAACAGTAAAAACTTAAGAAGAAGAATTATTTTACTGAAATTCTCAATTTTACTTGACTTATTTTATTATATTTAAGCAAAGATAATATATCAACTATGTGCGCCAATGCCATTGCAATAAATTGGAAAAACTGCTATGCTAAATAGCTGCCTGGAGGCCCTCTTGCTATGACGTAAATAGCTGTCCGAAAGGCCGCCGAGTGGCATGACTTTTGTTAAGAGGATTTTGGCATGGTGCTGTAGACACTCTTTCTGTGTGTGCTTAGAGCAAAGTGAACGTATTGCTTTCATGTGCAGTGTAAAAATACATTTGTGATGTGCCAAATTTGGACATTATCACTTTAGTACAACAGGCATACAATAAAACCAGCCCACGTCTGTTCATCAGCATCTATCTCAACATTCAGACAAACACGACAGAGCCAGTTCACTGTGTAAATAATCGCACAGAAAATTTTAAACGCAAAAGCAGAAAACCGCAATCACTTCCACGTATTGAACCGTGGAGGTTGTACCGAACGGTTCAATATTATATTGAGTATTGTGGAATCCCTAGTTTCTACGGTAGTCTTTAGCAGACAAACTGCTATACAGAACGCGTTTCGTAAATACGTTATCACATTCGGGAAAGCAGCGAAAACGTGACAACATCTAGTCTTCTCTCTCCCTCCGGAATGAGCCGTTAGTTGCAATTCACAACCTCACCACTAGATCACGATGAAAATTACACAATGTTCTTTTAATATTCATTTATATTCATATTTTCTTTTATAATTATTGTATTAAATAACAATTTGTTACATTTACTTTTTGGTTAAAATCACAATTTGTTACGTTTACTTTTATGTTACATTTACATTTAGGCATTTGGCAGACGATTTTATCCAAAGCGACTTACATTGCTTTATCCTATACATTTTACATAGGTATTTGAATTCCCCTGGGATCGAACCCACAGCCTTGCGTTGTTAACGCAGTGCTCTTACCACTGAGCTACAGGAAAGCTTGTATTGTATTGTTAATTGTTTTATAATAAACTTCATGTTATAATATAATAAACTAACATATAGTATTATAAAAAACTATATGTTAAATAGGTCCTGTAACTCTGTTGCAAAACAATACTGGCTAGACATACTTTTAACTTGCTAGCTAATGTTATTTACATGTTATTCCTTTTACTCGTTACCAGATATAATCTACAGGGACTGTATTCTTCGTGGATGTGTAGCGGAAGTTACGTTAGTTAAGTAGCACCATCTGCTTACGTTGTTTCTTTGAAACTGTCTATATATAACAGACTTCAATTTTAAGCGTTACTCATAATCTTTCTATATGATCGCTGTTGTAGTTCCTGTTGCTATTGGCAGAGCATTGTGTTAGTAGTGGCCACAGATATAAATATATGTCTCATATAAATATATATAATAATTGGATGAAGTTGCTTTCAATAAAAGGGTCTGCATAAACATACATGTTTTATGAAAGGAGCCATAGAAAATTTGGATTTCTTTTCCTATTGTGTTGCACAAGAAACGAAAACCTGGGGTACTACCAAGGTAAGCATTTAATGCTTTTCAACCAAATTTTCATTTTCGGTAAAGCTTGGAATAAAACATTTAGTTTGTCACAAGACAATTTAATGTATACTTATTCAAAGTACAGTGTAAATACAAAGAATAGCAGAGATACAGAAAATCCAAGTTTGATTATACTGTATAGGATCTTCAGTTTATACCTCACGACCAAAAAAGTGAAAGACACTGCATAACTGGCATCAGGCCAGGGCTAGTAAAGGTTCCATTCAAAACAGGTCATCATGACACTGCACTCCTAACTCAAAGCCTTTTCCCCTGGTTTCCTCAGTTTTTGTAAGTCAGTAACCTACACACGCATTGGTTATTAAACTGCAGCACGCTTAAAAGCAGGTTTAGCCTCTTGTATGTAACCGCTCCCGCGATGTTTACATGAGGACAGAACGACCTACTAAAAATCTGCTATCGACAGCTCACGTGTGCACTTTTCGGATACAACACGGAGCAAAACTGCAGGAATTGTACAATAATAAGATAACGCTTGTTAATTTTAAGATTTGAATTACGGGTATATCATATTTTATTCTGACCTACTAACACTTTACAACAACACCATGAACTCAACATGGCCCCCATCGAAAACAAATAGCTTCAACCAAACATGATGACATTTTAGAGCCAACGCCCACGGTTTTCACGGCTGTGATTGGCTATATGCGAATGTTTGTCCCGCCTGCGGACAAAACTGGTTACGCTGACTGGCTGTCAGTCAAGAATAATTTTCACTGGAAGGTTCCCCGACTCAGTTCGGTTGACGTAGCAAGCAACAAACAAGATTGAAGGCCTCCCCACGTTACGTAAACAGACGGAATGCACAATAATATTCCCTCGTAAAGTATTCATTTGTAGACAAACATTAAATCCCAAGCGATTTATAATGAAATCTATAAATAAACAAAACATTGCAAGGAACTGACGTGTTCAAACGAATTCGTGCAAAAAAGGAAAAACACATTTTAAGCGTTCAAATGTTTTTGTGCACGATCTAAACACACGTCTTTAAACAGATCCGGATGGGTGTTGATGTGTAATACGTACAGTCGATGCAGCTGAAACTATCGTGTATCCATTCCACCTTGCATCGTGGTGATGGGGGCGTGTACCCTTAAGGATCGAGTAGGGTTTGTTTTTAGCTTATAATAATATATGTTAGAAAGTGGATTTGTGAGAAGGGTCACAAATCACCGATCGCGACCGATATACGAAATCGTCTTAAAATAACATGTTTACTCGAATATGTTTTTGATAAACATGTAGACTTAAGTTTGAAACTTCCAATGCGCCACGTGTGCTATTGACAATTCATTTAGATTTATGTCTGCATTACTGTTACGTTGATCATTTATCGTTGACTAAATGCCACCGATCGCTTTAAATCATAGATAGGCTGCTTGAAACTGCTTTTTGCAAACGCCCTCACTTCCTTGTTCCTTTCCAGTTTGGTAGTAACAACCTCAAAACTAATATATTCTAATATCTAAATTTCCTTTCAACAAATGATGGCTTATATGCATTTCTCTAGGACAATTTTTATTTTGTATTTGAAAGCAAACGACCAACATCTGCTCCCCTTACTCAGCACCAATGACTGGCCAAATAAGCAACTGCAGGAAAAATATTGATCTTCAAGGACAAATGGAAACATAAAGCATGAAGACCATATAAAATATCGCCATGTAACGTCAGCTAGACAGCTGAGAACACGTTGGGTTTTAAAGAGCAACCAGAGAACAGCTTTCACACTATGGCCTCCGTGTCCCTCCCCTCTGCTGCCACTAGCGTAACGTAGCCGGAGAGCTAACTACCAGAGACAATGTTTTTATCATCATTAAACAACTCTCCTGACACACTCCACAGCGCCGTCACAGTAAAAAAGACGACTCACCTTTAAGTAAGCCACGTAGAGTAAAAAAGAGATTGTAGCTTCGATTTCATTCGTCTTTAGGAAAACTTAATATCAATTTCTCCTCAATCCACGCCGTCTTCATCTCTGGTTTGTTTTGTTTATCTTCTGACTGACGGGTTCCCGGAAAGCGCGTGACTCCCCAGTCACGTGCTTTTCACACTGTCCAATCACAGACACCACACAGTTCTGCCTCAATACAAGATATTTAAATACATTTGACCAAACTGTGTGTAGTCTGTTTATATTATAATATAATATATCAATATTTTTATTTTTTTTAAATATTTACGACAAGTTAACGTCGCATTGAAACACACTTTGAGTCGACTCAATCATTTTTTATTCATAAGTACAAAACAGATATTTGCATTTAATGCATTAAAATATAATTAAAAAATATACAGTGACTCAATCTTTTATTATTCATAAGTACAAAACAGATATTTGCATTTAATCCATTAAAACATCATTTTAACGCAGTTCTGCCTCAAAACAAGATATTTAAATACATTTGCCCAAACTGTGAATTTTCGTCAATATTAAAAAAAAATTATATATATATTTTTTTAAATATTGACCACAAGTTTACGTCGCATTGAAACACACTTTGAGTCGACTCAATCTTTTTTTTTTCATAAGTACAAAACAGATATTTGCATTTTATGTATTAAAATAAAATAAAAAAATACACAGTGAAAAGTTAAGCCATTATCATGGCAAAAAACAACTGACAGCTCTTAAGATTACATTTCCTAAAAGTCAGTCCTGTACAGCTTATATGTTGCAGCTGATTCAATGAATGTTCGAGAAAATGTCTCATTGTTGGAGGATGAACAAGCTAAGGATTCCATCGGAGGGAAGGGCCCGATTGCTTGTGTAGGGCTGTGCGCTGGGCCTTGAGTTCAGCAGCAGCAGTCTGTGATACTCTTCCCAAGGCCCTAGGCTGCATGCCAAGCCTTTTAGTAAATAATAGCATCTATTTACTCCCAAGAAGGAAACAAAACTTAAAGTAAGAAGATGAAAGAGGCATTGTGTTGCTTGTGTGCCGTTAGTGAAACTTAAGATTCTGGAATAACAAGTAGGTCATCAAAATCGGTCATACTTTGAGAACAAGTTTGATAGCATGTCTTCTAAAATGCACAGGTGTTGTAAATCTAAACTGTTGTTGCATATTGGTTGTGCCCTTGTGAGATAGATTTTTTCCTATAATGTAGGATAATGCATCACCCACTATGGCCAGTGTTCCTTCAGGTACCAAATTGTGTCATTGCTCAGTGCCGGTCCAAATAAGGGGTTCAGCTGGGCCAGGATGGCTATTAACCAGCTGTGAAGGAATAAGAACCATGTCAGAATAAATCCAAAAGCTCTTTCTCTCTTCTCTGCCAAACTCTGCATTCTTTGGGATTCCAAAAGAGTGAATAGTTTACTTTGTCATGGTAACACATTTCACACAAACAAATATGAAAGAACAAAATGTACAACACGATATCAAGTATCCATTCGCAAACAAAGACAACACTTAAGGGAATTACAGTCAGTCGAAAACAAAAAGCACATATTACTAAAGGTTAAATCGTGCAAAGAAGGTAAGAGGGTAAAAAGAAACTGACAACAAACTTTATTTTTAGAATGACGACATTGGCCCTGCCCACAGCATTTTTGCACAATGAATATTCATTCATTGTATTATTTGGCAAACCTCTTTAATACATACTCAGGTTATGTTTCACCTCAAATGTGAAAAAGAAAAATGATGTTCAGCATACAGTAAATAACCTAGGGCTATTTTTTATGATTGTGTCAATATGTGACATGCTTAATTGTCATGTAAAAACAAAAATTAAATCCTCATCTTCAACAAATTTCTAAATTTCTATAAACTAAGTATAGTTTGTTTTCTTCTGATTTAGTGGTCTAATGCGACCCTGACACGCTCATCACAGGCTTTGGGAGATTGGCACACTCAAGCTCTGTTGATTTTATAAAATGGATGAGGAGATATGCACCATTGGTCAAACATCAAGCTATTTATAGAACACATTTTCCGGGCACGTACCCGCAAAAAGGACAGCTATCTTTTTGTTTGCCATGAACAAATGTGACCTGCATCCAACCTCAAATCTTTTACGGACACAATTCACAATGACAAGCAGATATGGTTTTGAAATGGACTCAATATTTATGAACGGGGTTGCTACGTAAATTAATTTGTTTTGTCTGTGCTGTTTCCTAGATCTGCATGTGCAAGATGGGCTGTTCTCTAATCAGTTCAGCTGTCAGGGTTGGCAGGATTTCTGCTTGCACTTGAAGTTTGATGTACATGCATGGGTGTCTACCTCAGTCACTGTGCATAGAGCATATCAGTTCAATAAACGCAAAGAGGTCTGCACATCCAAATAATCCAGATTGGGCTCTGGTGCCGGACAACAAAAAAGGTAAATCGCAAAAGGAAGAAATGTATAGTCCCTACACTGATGTAAAATGCTCCAAATTCAAAGTTAGATAGCGACACGTTTCGACCAGACCTGAAGGCTATTCCTCATAGCACATGGGCAGGATGATAAGATGAAGACAGACAGGACAGAGCAGTGCGGTATAGAATAGAATAGTCGCTGATAGGATGTTTCGGGTTGTTCTTGGGGTATCGATGTGCAGTTGTTAAGGTGTTCTGAGTGGTTACTAGATGGTAGTCAAAAAGCCCACTCCCAAGTCTCTATGATATTCTGGTTCTTAATGGCTAATTTTAAAATATCTTACTATATATAACATATGTACATATTTTTAAAAAGTCTGTGCGACATTTCAAATCGTTTTTATTGTATTATTGTATGTCTTATAGCTACATAATTTTTTTACATAGTGCCTGAATTAAAGTATTCCTTATCAAGTTCTCTGTTAGCATTGTGTCTTAATATATATAGAAATATGCTATGATGCATAATAAATAAATATACGGTCTAAAATAAACTCACTTTACGGATTATAAGGAACACCATACTAATACTGTGTTTGACCCCCTTTCGCCTTCAGAACTGTCTTAATTCTACGTGGCATTGATTCAACAAAGTGCTGAAAGCATTCTTTAGAAATGTTGGCCCATATTGATAGGACAGCATCTTGCAGTTGATGGAGATTTGTGGGATGCATGAAACTCCCATTCCACCACATCCCAAAGATGCTCTATTGGGTTGAGATCTGGTGACTGTGGGGGACATTTTAGTACAGTGAACTCATTTTCATGTTCAAGAAACCAATTTGAAATGATTCGAGCTTTGTGACATGGTGCATTATCCTGGTGGAAGTAGCCATCAGAGGATGGGTACATGGTGGTCATAAAGGGATGGACATGGTCAGAAACAATGCTCAGGTAGGCCGTGGCATTTAAACGATGCCCAATTGGCACCAAGTGTGCCAAGAAAACATCCCCCACACCATTACACCAACACCATAATTACATAAATGAGAAATTGAACAGGTGTTCCTAATAAGCCTTTAGGTGAGTGTATATTAAAAAATTATACAACAGCGCCATCTTCTGTTCTTTGTGAAGGGAGTCTAAAAACCTGTTGCCAAAAACGTTTCCAGCCTAAATTACACAACGGGAAACACGTGAAAAAATGAATACTTTAACGACAGCAGCACACTAAAGATCTTTAAATGCATTTCATTGAGCAGAAAGTAAAGTCTTACAAATCCCAGAGTAAAAAAATATACTCACAATAGGTAGCAGCAGATGGCTGTTAACACAAGCACAGTTACGATGACACTGTGGGAGTCACACACATGCAGTTTAATTATTTTGGCTTAGCTACATTCCTGATTATTATTACAAGCAGAAAAGTTGATGAAAGTTTGACAAGACAGCAAGACGTCGTGGTGATGTAATGCACTGGCCTCCTATTTGTTTTACACTCATATTTTAAAAATGAATTGGGACATTTTTAAGTTTGAAAAGTGCCATCGTAAATCTTTTCCTGGGTCGGATGTGAACTGTAAAATCTTACGTTGACGTCATGGACTGAACATTTCAACTTTCATGGATTGTTGTAAATGTAAAATGCGGCGTGACTTCTAAAAGCAAAGAAAGCAACTAAAACCGCTCGAGAGGAGATCAAAACAACGTGTCAGTCCAGAAACAATGCATACCCTCTGTTCGGCCCTTTGGGAATAAACCACGGGACAAGTCCACCGACAAATCCCCAAAACAGCGTGACAACGGCCATTGTTATTCCCAAATTGTGCTCCATTTTCAGTTGTGTTTATGTATTTGTCCTGGTTGTACAATGGTGTGGATTCGTTACCTTGACGTGATGTAGGAAGAGCGCAAAAACACGCCCTGCTGACGTCACCAGTAAACGGACTTGTAAATGTATCAGTTTCTTTGTCGTGTCTATCTATTAAAAAGAATATATAATTAATCATAATAATGAGAGTAACTTATGTACTCTTTTTAAAATACATCATGTGCTATAACACTGTAATTACATATATTTATAACATTTCTCGATCACATCTCCTTCATTAGGCTATTGATGCATAAGCCTACACAAACAATCAATGAATATGATGATCTATTTACAGTTATAAATAATCTTTGTTAATGTTAATATAAAAACAATTGTCTATTAAATAAGAAATGCTGACAGACAACTTTTCATTTTAAAAATGTGAACTAATTTTGACACTTACAACTCAATTTTCTGTACAATAAAAACCTTTTATTATGCTGTTCTTTTATATCCGTATTATACACAAGGATTCCTATTTCTTCTTCTTATAAACTTATTTTAACTTTCTCTCGTAGTAAAATTAATGAAATGCACTAACATACTGCCACTCACAGAAAAATGACTTGACTTTTTAATGCTTTGATAGAAACATTAACCCGATTCATTACTTAAAGACAATGTATATACAAAAGACAAAAAGCCACCAAAATGACCATAAACTAATATTTATTGAAGTGAGAAATCATTATAAAGGGTGTACTTTTACACATTAACTGTTCAGTGTTCAGACATTTCCAGTGAAATCATCGTGCACATACTGTACCTGTAAAAACCTAACAAATCAGAAACTTATTGAAATTGTAAATCATAAGACCCATATTATGAAAACTGTTCACGAGGAAAAACAAATGGAGAATTACTTTCACATTTCTCACTTTACCATATAACTTCTCCATGAACAGAGACAGCCATGGAAAGCACATCCCCCACCACATCCTAGGATCACATTTTAGGATCTTACATCTGCCCTCCTTGAGCAATTGAACTGAAAGACAATTAAAACACAAATTAATGTTAACAATAAGTACCCAGTATTCGTGAGGTGTCAAACTGTGGATGGATAGAAAACATGCTGTGTCAAACTTTGTCTATATTTGACCTCGCTGTCCTCATGACATTAAGGAAAAGCTCAGAGTTCTGTCTTGACCTTGTGCATAAGGTCTTTCTGGTCAATCATTTCGAATTGTCTGTTCCAGCGATGATAAGCCAAGAGCGCTATGTTCTTAGCTGCCACAGAGCTCATCTCCATGGCACTCGCAGCCCATTCAATGCCATTAAGATAGTACATGCCATCATGCAGAACCACTGGCGGCAACCCTTGGGTGCTTCCATATTGAGGGTACACCAGCCAATCTTTAACCTGCACTGAATAATACGACTTAAAAAGAGTCTTCAGCTCATTCTTCTCCAGTGGCTTAGGAGAAAAGACCTTGTAAACGCCGGCCTCCTGGGGCTGCTTGCGGCGGAAGCCGGAGGTTATATTGACTGGACACAGGCTGGAGGCACTGTTGAAGAACAGTTCAGAAGCATCTGTGGTAAGTATGCTAGAAAACGGGAACAGTTTAGGGTCAGGGTAGCCAAAGTAAGTGCAATTTAGGTATCCGTGAATGATGGAGGCCACAGTCTGGTGATAGGAGCCTGGCATTTCTGGGAGATCGGGCTCAAAGCCCTGAAAGGAGATTCCAGTCTCGACATTTTGCTGGAGAGGTGTTGCTACTACTATGATGTCATACACTTCAGATGTTCGTTTATCTTGAGAGCTGTAGGTGATCTCATATTGGGGGTAATCTCCTGAGAAAAAAGAAAACAAAGATTTTGTGCAAGCTAATAATACAATGTACCATGTTATTCAAAAGGGAATACAACATTTTCAGACAATTAAGGTCACTTAGCGCTGACAGCGTTTCGCAGTGACAAAGTGACTGGAAGCAGGGAATTTCAGCGGAGCTGAGCTGTAAGAATTCCGCTCCGCTCAATTCCGCTTCCCTAAAATTTCAGAGCGTCAGAGCGTCATGCAGCAAACCACCAATGGGGTGACGAGAAGACAGAACCCTGCGGTTGAGCAGGAAAGCCTACTGGAAAACCAAAAATAAACTTGGCAAATCGCTGTCATCTTAAATGCACCTTCAGAGTCAAGATCAAGGGTAAAATCTTTCTTTTGTGGAGTCATCCGTTTTTAAAATGGACGTCTTACCCATCCATCGGAGTTCAATACTTGTAACCTGACTCTGAATGAGGTTAGCCTTTGCTAGCTTTAGCAGCCTCGAGCAAACCAGCTTGTTTCCTCCCTCTACAGCCCACAGATTAGCCTGTACACCAGCCAGAGACACAGCACCTGTCAGGAACGAGATGCATTAGTTCAAGTGTGAAACCAAAGCAGTTAGAAGGGTACCAAGCCCATTACTGTCTAAAACCAATATTATGTTATTTGTAAAAATAATCCAGAATAACTCAAAATGTATCTTTCATAATTTAACCTTCAAACAAGATAGTGTGACCCATGAGGTTTAGAAATATAAAGTGACATTATATGGGGACAATTAATTTAGTTAAGCAAATACAGATCACATGTAATATCAGGCACTTTTAGTCAAATTTATATACAGCATATGCAAGATCCACCACTGCTGATACTGTCAGACAGACAGTATTATTCCACCTGATATTTAGCTGAACAGTGATACGTGGGGAAAAGAGTAAAAAATGTAGTAGGTAGTTTTAACAGCTCATTTTATTCTAAGAGAAGGATGGAAAATCCAAAGGAAGAAAGGCCTTCTGAAATCTCTTACTCATGTAAAAAAAACAATGTACTTCTTAACTGATAACATACTGTGTTATCAAAGTTGACAAGCACATTTTAATACTTTTCGTTGGTAATTTTTTAGCAAAACGCTATGACAAACATGACGGATGACTAATAATAATGATATATTGCAAAAAAAAAAATCACAAAATATGGAGATATGAGGTTTCAGAAGGACAGCAGCAAAGTATATGATGATAGGACATCTGATCAGAAAACATTGAAAAACTCCAAGTATACTAACAAAAACGTTTACTAAATGAAAACATTTGGTAGGCATAATCGCAAAGAAAAAAACTAAACGCGTGTTAGATGTGTAATTCATACTCTAAGTAATGCACATACCCACAAATGCTGGGATGCTGATGTTCTGTCCATAGTTGACCCTAATAATTGGGGATATGATCTCATCAATGAAGCGCTGGGAGACTCCCAATTCCAACAGAGACTCGGAAAGAGAGCGTCGGGTCATGTTGATAAATCCCGAACCCCCCAGAGAGTGCAGCAGCTCTTCTACTGAACTGAAGGCATAGCCATGGGCCTGGTATTTATATATCCTGGCAAGAAAAGTAGAGAAAAAGGTGTCAGAGCAAACCAAGCGATAAAGTTAAACATGATAAGTGAGGAGAGTATTTCAGATAATAAAAGTTAAAAAGAGAAGCTGTTTATCATTAGAGGATCAATTATCTTTATTTAAAGATCCCTACTCACTAGATCTGCTTCAATGTTTCTTAATTTACTTATCCGATTTTAGATGCACAAATGAGGTGAATAAGCACCTACCTGAATTGTTTCTATTTGCCTCCAGTGGATTCTCGTGATCATATAAATTAACTAAAATAATTGAGGCATCAGTGCATCTTAAGAATGGCAGTACAATAATTGAGTTTAAAATTCAGTACAATCTATCCTCTTATTATCACATTTCAAAACGTATCTGAACAGAGGAATATTCCAATAACTTATATCATTCACCTCATGAACTTCTCCATGATCTCCTCCACCCACATCTGCAGACGGATGAAGCTGATCCCATAACGCCACCATAAGCGAGACAAATCCAGCAGGTACCAGTCGGTTTCCTCCAGAATAAACTCCTCTCCATTGAACACTGCCGTTTTGCCAGCTACACTCTTACGGTACTTCAGCCCTGAGTACATGAGACCAAATTAAAACTATGCAATTTACTTAAGGCTAAAATACACTACAAGAAGATTTTTTTTTGCGAAGATTTTGCCTAGATTTTCAGTCTGGACTTGTTTCAGAAAGTCTGTGCCAGTCTGCAGATGTATTAAGTTATGGCTGTAATACTACAAGACTTTTTAAATCTGAACAGATCTTTTTTAAACTAGACATCATACACTTGCAGACCTTTTGAAAGTTTCAGATAGAAACACACTAACTGATCAAATCTGCAGACTGGCACAGACTTTCTGCAACAAGTCTAGACTGAAAATCTGGGCAAAAGTCTTGTTGTGTATTTAAGCCTTTAGTGTGTTTCTAAGTGTATAATGTCAAGTTTATAAAGATCTGTTCAGATTTAAAAGTCTTGTAGTATCCCAGCCATTATGCAAGTATGTCTCAGTACCCATACAAATCACTCCATTGGATTACTGGGTCGTTTGAAGCTAAACTAGCAAACTATTAATATTTTGACTTGATTTTTTTAATTGAATCGCAACATTAAACACACAGCATTGATAAACAACTTTACTTTGACTTTTACAATTTGTTTTGGGGAGTGGCTTTTCCTTTCAAAAAATCCTAGAACTCATTCATGTAACTTCTGCCTCTTCTTAATGCATACCCAGTTGCTGGACAAAGTCCTGCATGTGCAAATTGAGGGAATGAATGATGGACCCGCCGGACTCATACTCCTGGTTGTTAACAGAGACAGTTGCCAGACGACCACCAACTGAGTTCTTTTCAAAAACATCGATTCTCACTTCCGGTCCAAAATGTTGCCTCAGGAAATGGGCTGTAGCGGTTCCTCCGATCCCAGCCCCGACAACAGCTGAGTAACACAATGCAATACACATCATAAACCTCGTGACTGATGCATCTGTACATTACAGCTGCACAATGAGAGTCATCCAAATGCAGTTTACGGTGATACTGTTTTATGAGAATGCATATATATATATATACATTGACAACCGATCATATCATCACACCTACCTATTTTTGAAGGCGGTGCACCGTCAAATTTGGAAAAATCCGATTCCGACAATACATGCGCAAATGAGTAAAGAAACACGTACATAAATTGACGCATGTTTGCGCTAAAACAAACAAGGTCAACACGAGTCAGAAGATGACAGAATATGCTCAATGGAAATGGAAGTTTTGTGGATCTATGTGAGTTTCGTTATAAAGACGCAAAATATAATATTTTAGACAATAGTAATAGTTCGTTGAATGCAATACGAAACCATACTGCAGTGTCGCCGGATAACAACAGCGCATGATTTCGACTTGCACGTGCACGTTTCTAACCAATTGGAGAGGGGGAAACTCTCTTTCTACCAATCAGACAAGAGAAATGTGGCACTTCCGCGTTGAAATTCGTGACTGTGTGTTTCTGTTGACCAGGTTTGGTTTCTGATCGAGTTTTAAAGGTGCTGCAGTCAAATTTCCAGAGCTATGATTAACAACTCGCTATTATACCTTGAACCACACGCTTTAATTCACAAACCCCGCCTCCCAAAGACACGTACGCCAATCAAAATGTCAGCAAACCGAAGCACACGTGAGTGACGGGTAAATAGCGCTTCTGATTGGCTAGGGTACTGGCTTTAGAAAGGGCAGGCTGTTACCTTACGCTACTACATAATTTAACGTTGTTGTAGCATTGAATGTTCATATTTGTATTAATGTTTTATTTTACAATTAAAACAAAATTATTTAAAAAATATCGATAATAAAAACAGAGGTATGTAAAGCCCTTTTTGCTTTAAGAAGTATAGTTCACCCAAAAAAGAAAATTCTGATATACATACATACGTGTAAAGCCTATATATATTTATGTATGTATGCATATATATATATATATATATGTATATATTCTGCTCAAGAAATATTTGTATATGAAATCAGGGTGCAGTGTTATGTAGGTTGACTGCAGCTGTCAGACATGGGCATCAATAGGAGTGTTATTTTTGATCCTGGTTAGACAGAAATTCCCCTTTAGCTGCCTGGTTTGTTTTGAAACCAGTTTTTCAATTGCTGATTTCCCAAACAGAGATTAGACAACATAGAGGTTTTTTTTAGAAAATAACAATAACCAGTCTCGGGAACATCTATGTGTATGGGAACCCATCCCTTATGGTGTGGAAATACCTTTTATGAATTTTAATGTTTACTTTAACCAAGCATACCCTTTATGTTGTAAGTGAACAGTTAATACACAATAATAACTTTTATCCAAGAATTTTACCATATATATATATATATATTTGTACTATCCTCATTGTTGCTTCATGCTATTTAAAAAAAAAATTGTGTTAAAAAAAACACAAATCAGAACCAACTAACAATAAATGTTTATTTGCAAAAACCGATGAAAACCGTTCATCAAAAATAATTTAAAAAATCATGTGTTTTATTGTACTTGTGTGTGTGGAGTTTGCATGTTCTCCCCGTGCCTCGGGGGTTTCCTCCGGGTACTCCGGTGTCCTCCCCTGGTCCAAAGACATGCATGGTAGGTTGATTGGCATCTCTGGAAAAATTGTCCGTAGGGTGTGAGTGCGTGAGTGAATGAATGAGTGAGTGTGTGTGCCCTGCGATGGGATGGCACTCCATCCAGGGTGTATCCTGCCTTGATGCCCGATGACTCCTGAGATAGGCGCAGGCTCCCCGTGACCCGAGGTAGTTCGGATAAGCGGTAGAAAATGGATGGATGGATGGAAGACCTGATTTAAAAACGAATAAAAACAAACCTTTTTTGTCACTGCATGCCGTTTTCATGAATATTGTAAATAACATAATCAAGATAGTAACTACTTTTTTAAATTGTGTAATTAATCCACATTTGAGGTTATGACGGATTGTACACGTTCACACTTTTAAAGGCTGATGTTTATTCATACATCGTTTTCCCGTCATGAGTGGCCCATGACTTGAGGTCATCAGCAGACTGAGTGAGAATGTGACTCACTTCCTCTGTCATGTGAGTAGAGTGAAGATTCTGTGGTGCAAGATGAGACTACTGACATAAGATATTCACAGGCGCACACAAAATTACACTAGCTAATGTCAAAATGTAAAGAAAACTTCAGTTCAGCACATGTCATTTCAAGATGCGTTGATATGTTTTTGCAGATCACTGTGACACTACATTCAATGTTTTCAAATATTACAGCACGAAAATGAATTAACCAATATCAAGGGAAATGTAAATGTAAATGCATGTACATCTGGTTTTGGCAACAAATACAAACGTGTCCCGTACAATAATACTCACGCCAGTCATGAAACCGTACGTACAGTATATCCTACAGTAGGCTATATCCATCTTTATCATAACAAAAGGGTCGGTTATTTTGCTCTCAAAACATTCAAAAGTGAATAATGTTAGTGTGATAACAGCCTTATGATATTTAGGACGAGATCTTGTGTTCTTGATTGGCAAACCAAACACGGTTAGGATTTCCCCGTTTCAACCCACGGACTTTACAGAGCGGAAATGGTGCATCGACCATTTCCTCCTCTGGTGGTTGGGGTTTTCTCAACACCAACGTCGTCTACACATAGCATAGTCTGCAATAACAGGTTATTGATGGAAAAACAATGTTATTCGATCAACCTTTATCCATCAAACCCAAATTGCAACACCGTTTTGCTGTTGTCCGTGTGACGTGGCTCTATTACCACGGGCTATGTGTTGTGCAATTAGGGCTATCTTTGAACTTTGAGCAAACTGTGGGACTTTCCCATGACTATATGGGTGAAGTGTGGAATAAACGCCCATGCAAATGAGAACGCTAATCAATCGGTTTATATAGGGATGATGCGCTGAGCGAGTAGGCGGCAGATAAGCTTTCTGCATGTCTTATCATTTATTGCAGGTGCATGAGAGACATGATTCAGCATCCTCAATCCAACGCTGGTACCGAAATGACTCACCAGCAACAGATGATGTGGACCTGCCGAGAAAAGCAGGGGAATCGTAAGGTAGGCTTAAAGAGTTGAGCGATTAAAAACGATAAATGACAGATGCGCACGTGGGTTGAAGGACTTGAAGATTCGTAAAAAGGTGTCATGAATAATTGAAGGAGAATCGCTGAAAGCAGCATGGAGGACAATTGATAGTGAATTTATGAGCTTTCTCTGTACCTACAGGATGAAAAAAATGTTGCATGTAGGCTTCAATAAAGTTTTTACAAATATAGTTTATGAATGTTAAAATATAGGATTTAGCTACATTTAGTACACAGGGAGTGTATTTATGTAATGGTTGAAACCCTTCAAATGCACTCTTATACGTTAAACAATTTTTTTATCATTTACTGTAATAATTCATTGTATAGTGTTTCCGCGAGTGCTAGTCAGCAATACCACTAGCTGGAATTCCTATTACTATTATTATTCTGATATTGTTGTGTGTTACGAGTCAGGTAAGTTTCTGGTAAGAGATTTTTAAATATCCACGTAGTAAAAAGTTATAAAAGTTTGCATGAATCATATAGAAACACCTTAATGTGCATTATCCAATTGAACAAAGGCTGTTTCTTTAATGTTTAATTTGTTTGAATCATTTCTTGCAAGAACTTGACACATACTTTCAAGAAACTGCAAGTAAATGATACCTTTGAATGAGGAACGAGAAAATCAAAACAAAACTTTGAAGAGAGAATACTTGTGCAACACGTTTTACTTGCCAAATAACACAAATTACATCGCATGAGGGTTCCTTGTGACAACTTGAAATGATCTTGTTGCTGTTTAAATAGTGACAGAATAAGTGTTTATTCACATTTCGGTTTTTCCCAGGTCACCCCAAAACAATCAACTTGTCAGATTTACGGAGGTCTTGGCTTTGAGAACTGAATTCCAAGGGCGTCTGCTCCATATTCAGCCCACGGAGTTCAGTTCTTAAGCTTGGATACTCGTGGCATCTTCTCTGACCTTCGACCTGCACCAAAAATGTCTGCTACGGGACTTAAAGGTAGTAGTGTATTTCAATATTTATTTTTGACCAAGAATTCTGTTAATTTCATTTGTGTTTGGATGTGTAAGACATCTGTTTGTGCACTCTTGGTGCGTGTATTATTAAAGGAGTCACTGCAGTACTGAAGAGTTCAGAATTTATTTCAGTTTGTTTTGTCAAGTTGTCGTGGATCGTGTCGTCTCTGTTGCAACCCAGAAAAATAGTCCCTGTGGTGTAAAATACGGGATTCGAACTGGGCATACAATTCATGTTACATCTTTAGGTAAAATCGTCAAATGTTGAAAATATTAGTCTGTTTTACTGATTGTAATTGTACTGAGTCCTGTATGTTTGGAAATACTGTAATTTTTGAACTAAAATCTACCTTTGAATTTATTAAATTAAGTCACATGATTTCAATGTCAACATGCCCAAAACAATAGTAAGTACCTTCATTAGAAAATTATAATAAAAAAAGGAAGTTCACGGTAACTAAAATGTACTTTACATAGTAATTACTTTTTATATAATATTTAAATGTCTATATCAAGTATATTACTTTATATTGCACTTATTAAATGACCCAACCAATCTTTTCACCAAAACTACTTTGAATTGAGATTTTTTTAATCAGTTTTCATCACGGCATGTTTTCGCGTTCCTTTCCTCATGATTGACTGCTAAATTGTGCCAGAAGCATGCTGAGATGACTGCAGTATTAATAACATAATAAACAGATTGAAACATTATATTTAATGAGTCTTGAAATCCTGAAAGGTGGGTTTCTCTTGCATTGAACTCATGTTAATAAAACAACTTAAGGAAACAACATTGTGAATATTTATATGTTGTGAAATTGTGTCTGCTTAAATACATTTATGATGTTAACTAACTACATGATTTGTACTACCTAAACATTTTACGTTCTGCAATATGGAAATTACTTACCAATGATAACAGATCTCAGCACCTTTGAGACAAACACTGTCATGTACTAGATGTTTAACTAGGATAAATATTGTGCTTTACATCACATCTTGAATAAAAGGTTAATATTTGTAACAAAATGAACTTGGAATAAAATTGATGAAACTGTTTTTCTTCCTCCCGACAATTCATAAACAATCAAACAACACTTGTTTAATAAAAAACATAATATAGATTTGATTTATTTATGTGATTCACCAGTGGCCTGATAAGAGGGTGTTTTCACACTGATGCTGAATAAACCATGACACACATGAGCCAATTTCTGTAAAAAAAGGGAAAAAAAACACGGGTTTTCACAGTCTAAATGCCCCAAACGTTTGCCTTTAAAATACTTTGATGTGCATCAGAAAGCATCATTTACATTTATTCATTTTTCATGTGATTATTGTGATAGCACAGAGGGGAAGAACCGGCATTAGTCTTTTCATATGCTGATCCGTGAGATGCACAGATGGCCCCTTATCCTCATACCCAGGGACCTGCTATTGATTAAACTCCAGCTATTAAAAAGACATAATTACATATAAGACGTCACCACAGACAGTGAAGGAAAGCCGGCATGAAGTCTTAGCTATATGCAATCCAGTAAATAGGCTGAAATTTCGATGTTCTTTTTGCATTTTTGTGTTGACATAGTGAGGTTCCTTTTGGCCTCGGCTTAGACACCACATCGCATTCATCACAAAGAGGAAATACTGTAAGATGAGCGTGAATCGCTACTTCCTGGCTATGACCTCATCAAAGGTCATGTTCTTGCGTGCAAGAAAAATCTGGTTTGTTGCAAAGAGGGTCTTTTGTCAGAATGCACACTGATAAACAGGACCAGGAGTGTAATCCACCTTTCACTAACGTATCCAAATATAAATGATTAAGAGCTTGTAGAAAGTAAATTCATACTTATAACCTATGCATAAGACATTTGGGTCACAAATGACATATAATCTATGTTAAAGTATTATAATAATATTAAGTAATATTAATAAATCTGCAATTTTTCATAAATTATATTCATAAATCTGGAATGTGAAAGAAACTATATTTCCATTCGTAATTTGTTCAACATGGACATTGTTATGTAAAGTGTAATTAGTTAAATAGATTCCGTTAATCATATTTATTGATTTATTTTGGGCGTATTTGCCACTTTTTCAAGAGATCAATATGCTATATATCATAGTTAGAGAATCTTTGCATTCTTTACTCTAGATATACACATTACTTTAGCATAGCTTTTATAATCACCGTCCACACAACAAGAGTGCCACCATGAGGACGTTTGTATAATCAGTATTGGGTAAGTTAATTTCAAATAGTAATTCATTACTATTTACTCTAAAAGTAATTACTCATTACTAATTACTTTTTACAACTTTGACCTTGACCACATGTATCTTTTGTAATCCATCTTTTCTCAAATTCTTGAAATTTTTGTAATTTTTTTTCTATAAAGCAAAGCTTAAGTAAACCATTCCTTAATGCAGGATGTAGTAAATGATGAAAACTGCATTAACAACAACACTCACCTTAAAGAAAAAGGGAACTCTTGACTCAATAAGACCTAAAGGGATACAAAAATGAAAATGATGTCATCATTTACTCATCCTCAAGTTGTGTAAATTTATTTATTCTGATGAACACAGAGAAAGATATTTAGAAAAAGGTTAGCAACAAAGATTCCTAACACATCTTTGACTTCCATTGTTATGTTATTCTACTATGTTGGTCAATGATGCCCCAGAAAGGTCAGTTGCTAGAATTATTCCAAATATCTTTCTTTGTGTTCAACAGAGAAAAAAAAGTATGCAGTTTTGGAACAACTTGAGGGCGAGTTATTAATGAGAGAATGTTCATTTTTTTGGTGGAGTGTCCCTTTAATAACTAAAAACTGTTTTACAGTATTTTAACACAGCTGCTTGAGTGCACGTGTAATAATTGTATAAAAGTATCACTGTTTCTATCAATATTGCCTGTATAAAAGACATTTATGTTACTTTTTAAAGGTCAAGTGTGTATTTTTTGGAGGATCTATTGACTGTAATGCAAAATAATACACATAACTATGCCTTCCGAGTTATAAAGACGTTAAAGTATAAAGTGTTATGTTTTTATTACCTTGGAATGAGCTAATTCTGTTAACACCGCCGGTTCTCTTGCATGGAATCTTCTACAGTAGACCTAAAGGGACAAACTGCTCTACAGAGTGCGTTTCGTAACGTTATCTCCTCTCCAAAGAAGTGAAAACGTGACTACATTTTAGTGCTGTGTCAGCAACCATAGTGCTTCGAAAGGGAGGGGTGGAGTGAGCCGTTGGTTGCCATTCACAACCTCACCACTAGATGTCGCTAAAACCTCCACATTGCTCCTTCAACAAAACTTGTGTCTAACAAAACAAAATCCATATGTTTAGGCTGTTATGTATCTATGACTACTCAAACTGTTATACAATAATCATTTTCATAAGTTTGATATTGTGAACAATACATTAAGTTATAAATCACAAAAACAATGATGTTTGTAGAGAATTTTATACCATTTTGAACCATTGGAAGTTTACAGTACTGTTAGAATAGAAACACTAGAAAAACTGTGTTTTGGGTCACATTCCGGTGATGTAATGACGTTTTAATAGTTCTCATCCCCAATATAATCCAACACGTTACCAATTGAAGTTTCTGTTAAGTCCTATAAAAACCAGTAAAACTATTAGAATTTCTGTGACATTTTCCCATCAGTGTGGAATTAATTAAATGATTTTCCTGATGTCATCCTTTAGGTTTTTTACAGTAAATTCAACGTCGACCAGTAGGAGGACAGATGCACGGCAGGTGCCCCTCCATCACACCCCTCCCACCAGAGCGGGGCAAAACAAGCCATCCTCGCGACGACAGCAAACACAAGTATGAGATCTTTCCCCTGTCCTCCTCCGACAAAGAACACTGAAATCATGATTCTGAAGTCATGTCATCGCATTTCCCTAACGTTCACGAGCTGCTCTGAGGACCGCATAAAGTGATGCGCAGACTGAATCCAGTCACAGGATGAAATGCTTTTCCCGGTACCTGCCTTACATCTTCAGACCGCCGAGTATCATCCTCTCGTCCAGCTGTCACACTGAGGGTGAGTAGTGATGCGTTAAAACCTTTGCACTCTCGGAGTATATTGAGGAAACGGACTGACGCTATAGTGTCGAATCAAAGTGGAAGGAGAGAACATGAGGAGAGTATTTCCACACACATTGTCGGACACTGTGATTGCATAACATTGGAAACTGTGGTTTAAAATGTAGACTGTCAACATGTTTGCCTGGCCCATCACGAGCTGAACTCGTTTTTATAATAGTAAAAGTGTATTAAGAATAGTTCTTGTTGGATTATTATTTGCATTAGTATTCAAATGTCATGGTGGAACTATATTTGCAAGATAACAGTATAATTGTGATTTCCAGGGTTTTGTGTGATATTTGATGTGTTCACCTGTAAACATGACGTTATGAAAACAGTAAGTTTGTGGTTTCCGCTTTAAATACCACAGTTCATTAAAACTTGTGAAAATTTTAATCTATGATATATAGGTTAGTAGAAGTGTTGTAACCACAAGTGTTCTGCGTTTTGGTGGATTGATCTAAATCTCCTTTAAAGGGACGGTTCACCCAAAAATGAAAATTCTGTCTCACCTTCAAGTTGTTCCAAACCTGTTTACATTTCGATGTTTGGTTGAACACGATGTAAGATACCTGGAAGAATGTTAGCAACTAGATTTCCGAGATGTCATTGACTAGAAAAGAGATATGTTGACAAATTTAGGAAAACAAAACGTTTCTGGGGCACCTTCGACCACCATTTTAATTTTATCGTATATGGTGGTCAGTGGTGCCTCAGAAATATCAGTTGCTAACATTATTCTGAACATCTTTCTTTGAGGTTGACAGAACAAAGAAATGTGACAGGTTTGGATCAATTTGAGGTTTGGATCATTTATGGGTGAATTACCCCTTCAGCTATTCAATTCAATTCAATTCAAGTTTATTTATATAGCGCTTTTCACAATGTGCATTGTTCCAAAGCAGCTTTACAGGAGCAAACAGGAATAACAGAATAACACAAAGGTAAAACTCAGCACAGTGCGTGGTGTTTATAGAACAAGCAAGATCACACAAAACTACAAATACCATATGTTTACTCCATGGTTCATTTTTTGAATGGCTGCATCTATGAGGAAATAATGTCTAGATTTTCATATTTCTAACATAATTTTATTATTGTGAGAATATACAATAACTAAATCAACATACTCATTTAATGTACTCTCTTGAATATTAACCGCGGTTTTATTATAGTAAAAGTATAATGTTGGGTCGATTGATAACCTCTTTATTTTATCATAGTTTTACTATAGCAATATCATGGTTACATTATCCCTATTAAAGTGGAACAATGATGAATTTGTGGTTTGACCGCCATTATTATTGTTAAACTGTGGTAACGGTAGTAAAACCAGATTTTCATAACGGAATTTTGTGGATTAGCAAGTAATCATTGTGCACCACAACTCTACCAAGTCATGGCCTTAGTTTTAATTTTCATAACTTTTTATTTAGACATTAACCCAGAACATTCTACTGTACACACATATAAGTAGGATTTTAGTAGTAGACCACCTGCAGGGACAACATATTACGGAAATGTTAGTTACTTGACATTGCCCTGTATGCAGAATGGTTGTTTAAAAGGACCAGGTACCTCTTTTGTAGAAATATTTAGATAGCTGTCATTACCTGTGTCTCAATCACGGCTGTTCTGATATTAAGTACAACAGCACAATTGTGAATATGATTATTGCTCAGTTTCATATTGTTTCACGCACACATGCTGATTACATTCTCTTTGCATTCATTTGAATCCACGTAGGCATGAAAACTGAAATGCTGTAAACAGTGCAACCTATTCAAACGATTACCTCCACTATAAAAGCACTAAATTACATTTGCAACCAGGCAGTCAGTCTCATATTACTTACCTTCATACTTATCTATTATCTTGATCTAGTACTAAATGAACCAACAGGGGAAATACTTTGCTTGTGTGACAGTACATCCACTAATGTATAGAAATACCTCTACAGGGCCATATAGCCGGCACCCATATCACCCTATAGCCCAAGACTGGATGCCCACTGGAGCTAAGCAGGGTTGAGGCTGGTCAGTAGGCATGGGCCGTTTTTTTCGGTATGATAACCTTTAGCAAAATTACCGCGGTTTCACAGTATTGCAATTACAAATGTCTGTGTATACAAACTACAACTTTTCAACTGGACACAAATACATTTTATTTTTAACCAATGTTTATGTCAGGTAAAAATAATGCCTTAAAATCATAATACTTATTTTTTGTCCCATATATTAGGCCTTAACATCAAACATCGCATTACATGACTTAATTATGTATTTTTATGTAAACACAGCTCATACCTTCGAAATAGTATCACAATTTTTTTTTGTGGTTTTGAAACCTTGACTCTTTCCAACCACGGTATACTGTGGAACCGGTTTTTGGCCCATGCCTACTGGTCAGTACCTGGATGGGAGACCTGCTTGGAAACTAGGTTGCTGCTGGAAGAGGTGTTGGAGAGGCCAGCGGGGGATGCTCACCCTGTGGTCTGTGTGGTTCCTAATGCCCCAGTTTAGCGAGGAGGACACTATACAGTCAAAAAGCACTGTCCTTTGGATGAGACGTTAAACCGAGGTGTTGACTCTCTGTGGTCATTTAAAATCCCAGGATGTCCTTCGAATAAGAGTAGGGGTGTAACCCCGGCATCCTTGCCAAATTGGCTTCGTAACTCTGTCTCTTCTCCATCAATAACCTGTTGTGTGGTGGGCGTTCTGGCGCAATATGGGTGCCCTTGAATCATCCAGGTGGATGCTGCACTTTGGTGGTGGTTGAGGAGATCCCCCCTTCCATGTAAAGTGCTTTGAGTGCCCAGAAAAGCGCTATATAAATGTAACAAAATATTATAACCCCTGATTGTCTGTGAGAACACAGATACTTCATCTTAAAGCCCAGAACAACCTCTTCATGTAGCTGGCATACTGTATTGTACTTGTAATATAATAAAACACCTTCAGTTTGTGTTATATTCTCATACACATTCCTCTACCTCCTTACTTTTGATCGGTCTGTTCCTGAGAATGCACACAACACATTATCAGAGTCTTATAAAATATTTGCTTTCATATTTGTGTCTTCATGCACAATTCTGTTTCTCTCTCATGCTATTTTCATCTGTGCGTGCTGCTCAGACCTGATCGATCGGATCTTAAAAGGTTACACTTCCCTCGATGGCAATGATGTATTCTAAACGGTATTATGAAACCATATTACCAGTTTATGTTTTTTCTCAAGGCCGTCGTGGTGCCAGTGAGCTGTGTTTTATGAGACAAGTAGCTTGCAAGTTCTTCCCTGGAGCACTTGTGACTCAAGACTTTAAAGAAATATGAATGCATTCTGTATGACAATGTTGAAAGGTAGAACGCCTCTTCGAAAAAATGGCCGAGGAAATGTCTGTTTCTATCAAGAGCAGTGCAAAAAAAAAAAACACTGGTCACTCAAAAATAGGAAGGTTATATTTTTTAACCCTTGTTGCGCCAAATGAAATTGCAATTTGATTGTTTGTTTAAGAGGCTTGAATACAATTCGAACAGCGAGTCAGGCATCAAACCAGTTGTCTCACAAACTGTTGGACATATAGTAGAGTTTATTGCTTCAATATGGCAGACCTCAAAAAAATTGGATTATTTTCAACCCAGCGCCAGGTCAAAAAATGAACAAACCCAACAGTTGGGTTGTTTAACCCCAATGTAGGGTCAAATATAAACAGTTTGGGGTTCATTTAACCCAACAACTGTGTTTGTCCAACACTTTTTAAATGCACCAATAGGTCAAAAGGGAACGGACACAATCATTGGGTTGTAAATTGTTGTGCCAAATATAAACAGTTTTTGGGTTACTTTAACCCAACAATTAGGTCTTTCCAACATTTTTAGAGTGCATCATTGCGTCAAAAAGGGACGAACCAAAGGAGTTTTTGACAACCTAGTCTTGTAAACTGGAAACAGTTGGAAGAAACAGAACAGAGCACACTGACAGATTTAGGCAGATAAGGTACTGTAGGGCAAAATAAACACAACTGTCTGCCCACCAGAGAATTCCCCACTGAGTGTTGAGAGAACAAATGAGAGAAGTGAATATCGATTGACCTATGGATTCTGCTATTAGTGGGAAAAACATGTTTCCTCTGTTTAATTGGAAAGCATCACATAAACATCACAGGGGTGGTGTGGTGTCCTCACCTGCCTACATTTGCCAAGTACTATGGGTAAATGATGAGAGAAATTTCATTTTAGTGTGAACTATTCCTGTTTCACACAGTAAGTGTCAGCTGTATTTTTTTGGATCCCATGTTAACAGAGCATTCACGTGCAGTGCAGCGATGGTTTTGGCGAGTCTTTTTTTTCTGTGCTGCTCACGCTCAATAAAAGTGACAATGCATTCTTAATATCCAAAATCCACATAATTGGACATGTGAAAAAAAAAACAATTTTACCAGAAGTGATGTCTAAAGTGTTTTAAACAATCTTTCCAAAAATCTTTCCAATCTTTCTGACTTTCCAAAAAATACCCTTTTGTGATTTTGGGCCAAAACACAAAAGCCCATTTAAAGGATTTATAATAGTTTATCTTAAATTGAAGACTGATTTACCCTGATATCATTAAACCACAATACACAGTATGTTTTATGCTTATATTATGTGTGAGGGTGAATCCTCATTTCTCATCATAACTTTCAGAAAGGCCAAAAACTACATTTAGACATCATGTTATATGCTCTTATTACATATGTGTAAGGGGAAAGCGATTGAATCACGCTGTCAATCACACTCTCCTACACTGAGTGAATGGAGTGGAGTGCAAGGATGGAAGGGAGAACGGGTTAAAGAAATAAGGTAGGACAAACCAAATCATTTATAGGAACTGGACACGTTTTAGCAGTTTCAGCATCTTTGGGAGAAACCAGGGCAGAAAACAGCACAGGTCAGAGCGAGATCAAAGATGCAAGATAGGACATGTAGCTTTTGTATGCAAGTATATAAACAAACAAATAAATGCTTAGCTTTAAGGTGAGACACTGGAGATTTCTACAGACTTTTCCTCGCGGAAGGTCTGCATTCGGTAAAAATGAGCTAATCAAATATTTCCAATTCACATTTGATGTCCAGATTTTCTTATCATGTGGCAAGTAACCGTTCAATAAGTGGGATAATGTACAAGCAGCAGGTTGTTTTCGCGAAATATAAGATGAGATCCTGATCACACCATCGAGGCTTTTTTCTGCGATAACAACCGGCTGCCTGTACATTATCCCTTACGTAGAAAAGACTTGTCTCTGATTGTAAGTTTGTATAAAATTATAAGTGTTATCATTTTTCTGATGTTTGATGAAGACCTTGACAATGCCTGAAACGTAACTTGTATATAAAACAAAAAGTATATTTTTCAGTGAGTGTAACAGCACACATACATAGCCTTGGAGGACAGTAGATAATGAAATAAAAAAAGAATAAAAATGTGAAAGGACTGGAGAAGAGGAAAGACAATCACAAAACATGTTCACAATATTTGCTCAAATTTTCGATAAGTGCTGAGCTTATTTTCATGAGATGTGAGCATCAGAAGCAATCACACGCAGATGCTATCTTCACAAGATCTGTCAGAGAAATCTGTGGCCGTTTGTGAATGTGTGAGTGTGAATGTGTGATTATTAGGGACATGTTTGACAGTCACTCCTCATGATGCTGTGCTGGGCTGCAGACTGATGATGCACTTGCAATGTCAGCCTATCATGGGCCTATTTAAATGGCATCATAAAATCTGATGATGCAAATGTGATGCCAAGTTCCTTTTGTGTATAAGGAAACATCACTGATTCTTTACCAAACAATAAAAAAAAATACAGCGATCTGAAATACCTACAATGAAATCCCAACAAATACAAATGCTTACAATAAATAGTACAAAACTCCAGTAGAATACATCAACTCAGGAATGAATAGTTTCTTGATGAAAAGAGAGAAATTGCTGCAAAGAAAATTTGAATGAAAAAACTACAGTGACTACATTACGTCTCATACTTTTTTTAAACTATTGTAACACATAACTAATGTCATAAAGCTGTATTGTCATGATCCTGTATCTCCTTGACATGATTCTCGAGTCTTTAGGCAGGATCATGACAGACCCATGTGTTTAATGTGGAAAGGAACATTGCATTGTTTTGACGTGCCATGCATTCTCTCCAGTGTCTCGTCTCTCGGCCCCACCCCCTTGTTTCTCCGTTAGCATCCCAATAGTGTTTCATTCCCCTCACCTGCCCCGTGTAATCTTCCCGTTAGTTTCTCTTAGTGTTTCATTCCTGTCACCTGCCTGTCAACCCCCATTTGTCATTATTCCGTAGTTAGTGTTTTCACTTGTTTTCACTATCCCTTGTCGGTCCATTGTTTACCTTCTTGTTGCTTCCCCATTGGAGTACCCTGCTTTGTGTCTTCTCGTGGGGATTGCCTTGTTCCTGTCTTCCGTTCCTGTACCCAGTTATGTTTGTGAACTTATTATTTACATTATTTCTGGGACCTTGTTTGTTTGCCCCCTTTTGGGAAGTTTTAGTTTGAGTTCTTGTTTTGTGAGAACCCAGGCCCAGGCAGTCATGTTTTCCACATCGTGTGTTTTTATTTTTTTATTAATAAAAGTTTTTGTTAACTCTTTAACTGCCTGTGCCTGGGTTCTCACTCACCAAATCCTGACATGTATAGTCAGCAAAACTGTGGAAAATCTACAAAGCTCAGCTGAACTTAAAGTTTAACACTATTTTTACTGCCATGCTGGAAGTGCAAATCTTCTTTTGTCTTTGAATAAGGAACCAAAAGCTCAAACTAACTGTTACCAACGTCCGTTTACAGAAGTCGTGCCACACGGCAGCCATGTTTGCAACACTGAATAGTCCTATCTACTTGAATGGGGGAAGAAAGATATTTCTAAAATCTCTGGCATAAATTAAAATTAAACAACATGTTTTTGATCAACAATTAAAGCAGAGATTACTGTACCGTAATTTAAATTGTGCAAAAAAAACATTTTTCGAATATGCTACTGAACCTAAACGAAGGCTGGCAAACAACTTACAAAAATGCACCTATCTTTCCAACTTCCTATGCAAAATAGGTCTGACTCTTTATTAAGGCCTTACACATTTTAAGGAGTAGGATTGTTCATGAGAAAGTATTTGCTCAAGGATTAAACAGACTGATTTTAGGGTCTCAGATCTCTGGGTTCAGATTTGACTTGGTAATTAATTTAGTACAAATATCTGAGCATAGTATTTGTTAAACAGCGGTAGACCCATAATGGTATACCTTCTTTAAACAAACATCTTTTTTTTAAGCTGATGTTTATGGCAATCTTTTGGCAATCACTAAGATTACTTCTGGCTTTTGCTGATCTGTGTTGGCTTTGTAAATGACTGCCCTGTCTGCTGTGATATGTTAAGTGTATTTCATAATATCCATTTGTACATTTTGTTTATGCTTGTCTGCAAATGGAAACCATAAGACATAATGGAAAGCTGCCATACACCAGATTCATCACACTCAATCTCTACACATAACAAACAGAGAGTGAGAGATAGCAACACTGTTTCTTTAATGCGATACAATATTGAAGGCACTCTTGACTTTGCATTACATAACCCGTAAGAAAGAAAAATAACAGATCTGACATTTCTATATTACTTTACTAGTAAACATCAATGATATTAAATGGAGAGCAAAGGAGAACTTCTACTTAAGTCTCCTGTGTTTCGGATATTTCACCTTAGAAAATTAGGCCAATAAGTCTCACAAATGTGTCCATGAGAGTTTCAAAAGTCATCAACAATGTAAAAGGGCTGTAATCAAAAGTCAAATATAAGAGCTCAAACCTGTCTATTTTCTCTTTTTATTTGCAATGATATAGGAGAAACATCAGGGACCTAGTTGACACACAACTGAGAACTCCAGATCTCCAGTTCATGCCAATCTCATGTTAATCTTGAGTAGTAATGCATACCTCCTCTCTTCGAATAGTATTAAGTTTGATCACATTTATAAAGATAGATAGGATTTTTTGTCATTAAATTTTGATGTTTTCTTATCTAATGCAATGACATTCAAAGATGTGATGTTTGGCTCTGTTGTTTTCCCTGACAAAGGATTAAGAATAGATGGATTAGTCTTGCATGGCTGCATGTGAATCTTAAGGGTCCAGCAGCTTTGAACATGCAGACCAAACTTGTTTATCTTGATGTAACATTCAGAAAAGATCAGTAAAGATTAGATTTAAATGCGAAACAGTCAAAATGCGGGAAGAATCCAGTATCATAACAGCTGTATAAAGCCATTTCATGAAATGTACCTTTTGTCTATTCCCTACTATGACACAAACATCTGGAGATGACACTTTAATGTGTGCATTTTCTACTAAAAACAATTAATTTCTGCTAAATGCTGTTAAAATGTTCCCCACTTTTTTTAGAGATGTTTATTATTACAAATATTTTATTCTTCTGGATTCTAGCCCACATACATTTTTCATAAGTCAACATTTTGAACTTTAGAGAGAAATTAAGAACACACAAGTCAATGAATTAGTTCAAGAACATAATCTGTGCCGTGTGAAGCTGACAGTGCACGATCAGGTCCCTTGGAATTTATGGCGTCTTGACTCCTCCAGCCATAAGATGCTTTTGTGAAGATCTGGAGTCTGTCAGATCTTCTTGGTCTCTTGGGTTTTTGTTGGCACAGTAAAAGCAGGACTGCTGTCTAGACAATCCCTTTGGCTTTTCTTTCTGCAAGCTCTCAATAGTTTGGGCTGCCGTGGCCACTGATATGTACATGTCTGGTTTAGGACCCCAAAGGACGGTCTCGATGCTGAATCATTGCTCTTTTGATCAAACAGGCTCTTTTAGAGGCAGTGTCATGTTCATTGAGACCTAAAGCTAGATTTTAATTGAGCATGTATGCAGGGAGGTTATGCCGCACACCTGACACACAATGGGCACTACAGCTCCGTTGCTTAATGCTGTATGTTGTTCATCAGTTACGATGTGCATCTGATAACCAATTGTTATGCATCCATGCTAACACAGGACAGTGAAGCATCACAATCCCTTGATGTAGCTGTGTGAACAGTAATGGGGTGTAAATGTGGGTCAGGTTGAACGAGCAGGGGTCAATCGAGGGATTTGGCCTGCATTTAGATGGGCATCTGGTTGGCATTATATATGCATGAGGGACAACCGATTATGGATAGACATGACGAAAACAAGCTGTCAAGGGTTTATTTAGGCTCATTTGGGTTTTTGGACAATCTAAAATTTACACATATACAACAGCAAGAAAATTAAGAGAGAAATCTTCATGTATTCATCATTTCTAGATGTATTGTGGCTATTACAGTCTGTTGAATTTCAACAAAATCAAACCTCAGGAGTGACAAAGTCATATTCTTCTAGCTTTTTGGGAAAACAGAAAATGAGCTGTTATCATTTGACTGCTGTTGTTCTCCACAGAGATCTGTAGAGGTCCATCAATAACTGAACCCCACAGCAGCAGGTAGTCTCCCTGCATGCCTCATTTCAGAAACTCATTTTCTATTCAGTTCTGCCATCAAATCCATGTTTGCCGCTGAGCCATTTATAGTAATTAAGTGTCTAACACATTAATGCGTCTTCCCCCTGATTCTGTGTGCCTTGAGGTACAAAACATGATTCAGTATTGTTTCGGAACAAGTTTGATTTGGTTCAGTAATTGATTTTGAAATTTGGGATTTCTATGTACAAAGCAATGTACTCATGCTCATTCTTTCATCATTTACTCACCCTCATGTCATTCCAAACCTTTTAAGCGTTTCTTCTGCATAACACAAAAGAAGATATTTTGAAGAATGTTGGTAACCAAACCCCCATTGACTTCCATTGTATGGACACAAAACCACCGAGAAATTTCTCTAAACATCTTCTTTTGTGTTCCACAGAAGAAATAGTCATATACAGGTTTTGGATGACACGAAGGTGGATAAACAGTCACTGAATTTCAATTTGTGGGTTAACATTCCCTTTAAGACCCAGGTAAAACTACATAGAGAGAAAAAGCACAGATCTACCATTTGTACTGCTAGCAAAATGAATATGCTGTAAGAAAAATTCATAATGAGATCATGAAGAGACAGCATCATCAGAATTAATATATCCACAGTATACATGAGACTCATACAATCGACAATGGGAGTAATGTGTAGAGTTGCCCATTGGAGGGCGCCAGCTGACAATGTTTTATCTGCAGGGCACTGTAATGATGGACAGAAGTGTGGGATGCCAGATGGTCGTGTTTCTGCATCACCGCCTCTTTCATGAACTCCTGTCATTTTAGGCCTGAATAAACATTTGGACTGCCAGATCTGTGAAACTTCATAAGACGTGAATGAGACACTTGCATTCGCGCAAGCTTGTGTAAACGTGTGCTGTCACATCCTCTGTATCTCGCAGCACAGATGGCCATTATTATTCTTATTAAATGACAACCGCAAAGGAGAACGACATCTTAGCTAACAGTGAACGTTCTTTCAATGTTCCCTCAAAGTTACAAAAACGTTCTTGCAGTAATATTAAACAAGCGTTTAAATAACATCATGGGGTGCTATAAAAACAACATTCGTCCATTGTTAGTGTAATGTTTAAAACATTTAAAAAAATAATAACCCAATGGGAACATTAGAACATTTAGTTTTTTTGCTGCTGCCTGTCACAAACTGTTGCTCAGTTTGTACAACGTTGCTTTTGCAATGAAGAGGTCATGAGATCCATTCCTAGAGAGTCGCTTTGGATAAAAACGTCTGGTGAAGGGCAATTCATGTATAGTCATAAAAACCTGTGAGTCGAAGACCCCACACCTCTAGGTTAATGCCACCTGATTCTGAAAATAGTGAAGGTCACCTCATTACTATTTAATCACCATTAGTGCCTTGTTAAGATGCTTCCTCCCATTAATAATTCAACAGTCATGTACAGGATTCTTAAGTTGAACCAGTTATTCAACCCTCAGACGTCAAGGTTTGAACGAATGGATTAATATTGAGGATATTGTAATGAATGCTTAATGATGGACAGATGTGTGTTCTCGTTGTCATGGTTACACTGGCTCAGACTCAGTGTATCTGGCGGGGAGCGGAGTTTCCTGCTATGAGCTGTCTGCCTGATCCACGGAAAGCCTTCTCTGCGTGAAGCGTGACGGATGTTGAGGACAACGGGTCAACGTTTAAAAGCAATGGAGGCGAGCCATATGGCATCTCTGCCATACTGCCCACACTGTCAGATTTGATCTTAGTCATTGACCTGTTCCTGTAGCTCAACTGGTTGAGCATGTTGATGTCATGGGTTCGAATCTCAAGGAATTTATACCTTGAATGAACTATATGGTGTTTTGGAGGTTTTTGGGAGGTTAGGAAGTGTATGACATGAAATGAATGTTCCAACACTCATTTACAGATTTTTAAGGAGCAATGTGGAGATTTTTGCGGCATCTAGTGGTGAGGTTGGGAATTGCAACCAACGGCTCACTCCAATGGTGGCTGACAAAGAACTTAGATGTCACGTTTTTTCTTTTTTGCTGAAGGAGATAACGTATTTATGAAACACGCTCTGTAGAGCTGTTTGCCATTTAGGGCTGCTGTAGAAACAACATGGTGAATCCCATGTGAGGGGATCAGCGGTGTATTTATAGAAATAGCTCATTCTTAGGTCATAAAAAACAAAACGCCTCATTATGTAAGGTCTTTATACACTTCTGAAAACACAGTTGTGAACTTTATATTGCATTTATGTCTATACATCTTCCAAAAAATTATACATGGGACCTTTAAACGACATGAAGATAGAGATATGGGAAAGTTACAATATTTACATACAACTCACTTTGCTTGACCATGCACCCGGTCTGCATTTGAATTGAATGTATTTGTGTTTTTGCTAAATGTAGTTTTTCTAAACGTAAAAGCAGGCTATCACAGTGGTGATGGACAGTTGCTGGCAAAACTCAGATGTCTGCCAAACTCTGACCATTGATTTTCCTGACTGAATTAACATTAAAAGAAAACTAGCCAATGGATTTTTGTGTCAGTGACGTCTGCCATAAGCAGACATATTGACTGTGACTGTTCAGGACATACGGTTCAGCGTTTTTGTTACATGGAGGCTAAACAGTTCGATCTTCTTTCTTTCTGCACTGTACACATCTGCATGCAGCTCAACATAATAAAACATGTCATAAATATGCAGAGTGCGTAACATATTATTCACATAAGCAAAAAAATCCATATAATGTTTGGATGTATTTTCTACCTAAGTGTATCTTGCCGGTCAGAACCAATTCATACTGAAGCTTTTGTTTCTGTTTTTATGTGTTTGGCATTTGCATTTAGCAGACGCCTTAATCCCAAGTGACTTGTAGAGCATTCAATCAGTTTGTGTGTCTCCTGGGAATCAAAACCCTTATGTTACTAGCACCAAGAAGAAAGTTGTAACTACATGTTATTAATTTACAGTACATGCACATACTTTTTTTTCACTTCGTTTTATTATTCTTTATCATCTCATTATACATATCTTTACATATACATGCATATATTTCTAATATGAGAATGTCTCCAATACGGAGATCATTGTGGATAAAACTGTTCGTGGCATGATGGTTTTGTAACATTTTATATTGTGAGACAATAGTGTCTTCTTCTCCCTGACCTCTTGGAGAAAAATTATCTAAATATATTACAGTAATAAAACGATCGAAATTATTATATATTGTGAATATATTTTATGTTGTGTATAAGTGTTTGTGCCTGTGTATATTCAAGTGAAACTAAATTAATATTGTTGATTGAAGAATAACGTTCTTAGGAAAGCCACTGCACAGGTGCAAATGTTTGAGCACCTGAGGGTTTAAGGCACGAAGACAAACCTAGGGCTCAGTCCCAATGGATATCGTTTGTGCTTTGGAAATGGCTCAGCTCAATAGTCAACAACAGCTTTTCTGGCTAAAGAGGGACAAGCACACGTTTCAGTCTAATCTGGCATGCAACGATTAGCTATTACATTCACATTTTTAAGTAAACGCTTTTATCCAAAGCGACTTACAAATGAGGTTAACAATGGAAGCAATTGAAAACAACATAAGGACAATTATAAGGACTATATTATATTGACATCAAACCTTAAGGGGAGAAATTGAGGCCACGAGGATTTAAGGACTTTCCTCGCTCACACATGCACACGCATAACACACTGCTTCATGATAGAGTTGGCAGTCTGCTGCCGGTCTGTGTGTCCTGAATGGAGGAGTGTTAATTAAAGCAGGAACACTATTGATCTGAGCCCCCTCCAGCTTCCCCCAACACGCCCCAATAACCTCATAATAATGTGTGTGAGAGAGAGATAGAGACAGAGAGAGTTGTGGAAGGATTGAAACACAAAAGCAGGAGATGTTAATGCCAAAATGAATATTCACCAGTGGTCTAAATTACTCAATATTCTATTCAACACTGCAATATAATAATAAATAAATATTTAACTTGGAATAGTACAAGTGCATGACTTATCATCAGGTTTTCTACTATAAGCCTATGAGTTAAGTTTAAACCTCTATTGAGTGAACAGAAAGAGTCATCGGTAATTCCACCAGAGCTGGTATCAAGATGTAGTCCAGGGGGTTGGCGTGCCCTGTTATCTCATAATGAAAGGGATTTGAGGTAGAGAAGATTGATCATTCTGCACTTAGTGTCGCATAATAGGATTTGGGACGCAGGGATTTTTAAATGGTTAACAGTAAGAAAAGAGCTGGGGTGCATTCTTCAAAACTGGGTATTGTTGAGGATTTCAGATAAGGGATTTGATTCATTTTGAGTGAAATTCAAGTGCACCGATGTGTTAAATTACTTGTCCAGTCTGTTAATGTTCTAGAATGAGAGTACTTGCAGAACGAACGTATTTAATATCAAATATAGCTTGAATGCACTTTAAGTTGCTTTGGATGAGAGCACCTGCCAAATGCAAACATGTACATTTTATCCAAAGCCACTTGTATTATACGTTTATATTATTATTACATTACATGTAATAAGTAAATGTCAAAGAAATGTAAAGTAAGTCTAAACGGGCATTACTTTGCATTATTTGCACACAATAATGTATAAAACAGTCATGAATTTAGAATCTAACTATATGCAGGTTTGCGTTAAAATGAGTTAAAAATACAAGAAACTCGTTATTATGAAAATATACGTAATATTGTTGAAACCAGCACAGTCTTGATAAACTAAAAATTTTAACAATTTAAAAGGAGTTTAATGTTGTCTAGATTAAATATGTTGAAGATATTTGAATGTAAAAACAAATGAGCTATTTATACATTAATTAACTGCTTTTCACATCATCACGCTCATTTGCGTGCTCACGCCGGTGTGATGCTGACGCAGGTGGCGCGCGCTCTCGGGAGGAGTCACCGAGCGCGCCCGGCGAATCGAACCGCAGCATCGCCAGTCCAATGCGGCGCGTCGATACGAGCTTCGCGTCAGCGCTTTACCGCGCTCATACAGCGAGACGGAGAGGAACGCGAGCCGGTTACCTGAGGCATCTCAAACAGCTGATTTGAAAGCGAGGACGCGGCTTGTACTTCGGATGACGCTCGTGTTTACATTAAATGACGCACTCTCCTGCAGCCCTGTGACACAGTGAACCGGTTGTTTGCTTATTGAGGGATTTCATTTCTCTTCACCATGACTGCGCGTCCGCGTGTCGCGCGGCGGACTCTGGGCTGAACGCATGAGCGCGGATCATGGATAGCGCGTTGCCTTTCTGCTTCTTCTCTCAGTGTAACCAGCGCGTTTCTCGATGGATGAGGACATAGAATCCCGCAAGATTAACAACAGCTTCCTCCGAGACCACAACTATGCGACTGAAGGTATCAGACTCTCCATCCCCTCCGCAGGGGCACTTGCATATGAATGAAAATTTGAACGAATGATTTGTATTAAATTGTGACATATGAATAATTACGAGAGAGAGAGAAAATATGTATTTCAGTTTGTCCAGAAAGATCTCAATTTGTTGATGGGAATCCTTTTTTTAGAGGGACAGATGCATGTTTATTACTTCATTTGTGAGTGTGTCAGTGATGCTGGCTCTTCCTTATGGTGTGCATAGATGCTCTAACGTGAAATACAAGCTTGTTGTGTTTTATTTGGACTGAAATAGCTGAGCAGTCAGACTAACACCTTAAGAAGATTGTCTGGTATGGCTCAATCCTTAAGAGCTGAGAGTTAACGTCAACGCAAAATGTCAAGCAGGAGTTTTCCTGGAATTGTTCTCATCTCTATGCAGTGTTTACAGTGGAAATCAGTATGTTGTTTTTTCCCCACACAGTTGCATTTTGCACTGTGTGTGTACACAGTTCTTGCTTGTTTTCCAGGGCCTAGATTATATTGACAGTGTAAAGGCATTCTTCTCCTCCTGACAATAGACAGCTGATGAGTTTCACCGAGCCAGACAAGCCTCATGCTCAGACGAGAAGCCTTGAAATCCGTATTCGTGAATGGGGGTTGGTTGGAGAAAGATGTGGTGGTGAGGGGAAGAGAAAGAATAAATCAAAGATTAAAGCCAGAGAAAACGTAGCCAGATGTGATGTCATCCCAGCAGCGAAAATCCACACTTCAGGCTTTTCACAGTCTTCATAAAGAAACGATCTATGATTGTATTTCATAGAAAAGTCTTAATGCTTGAGAAGGCTTCTTATTTCATATTCATCTTTTATTTATTTTGACGTTGACACTTGGTTCCTTTTGAGGCAAATGGCATTTTGGAGCGTGCCAAGTGTTGATTGTGCACTTGGCTAATGGCTGCTGACCTGAGCTAACCTCCTCTCATCCAGAGAAAAGAATGTCCTGCACTCCGCTTCTCGTTTCCCCTCGTTCATTCTCTGTGAATTATGCAAATGTTCCTCTCCCATTCATCACATCAGAAACCTTCAGCCACTGTTGAACATGCCGTCTGCATGTGCCTGCCAAATCTACCATCTTACATAAAAGGCAGACAAATGATTAAGTCACAGACTATTAATAGCATGTTATAAGCCAAGAAAAACCTATAAGCCTTTAATACAGTGAGTGGGATGTGTCTGACCATCAGTGAAATGTACTGGAGGGAGCATTATTAGTGGTGCAAAAACACATGGGGCTAAACACATCCCACACCAATCATGCAAAAAAGCTTCAAATTTTCACGTGCAAGAGAGTTGCGTAGTTTGCAAAAGCATTGCGAACAATGGTTTGAGATGTGTAGGTCTCACAGGTTGAGCTGTGTCCCATCATGCCACTGATGGCGATGTGGTTTTGACCATCAGATAAATAAATGATGACTTATGCATTTTTAAAGCAGTTTTAATGCACAAGTGTTTACCCCTGCCACGCTCTGGTCCACAATCTTATATCATCATCTTGGTGCACAACAGCAGATCGTATATGCAGTAAATCATTAAAGTCATTAGAGAGGAGACAAAGGTGCAACTAAAGCATGGGCTGGATGGTTGACATTGAAGACCCTTTGACCCCAAGGTGTTTAGAGAAGTCCAATGTTATCTGAATCAAAGTTCGGCTCTGGAAATGTGTAGTCTGCAGTAAAATAACGGTAACATTTTACAAAAAGGTGCTATTTGTTAACAATTAGTTAATGCCTTAGCTAACATGAACTAACTATGAACAAAACTAATACAGCATTTATCATATTAACTCATGTTAATTTCAGCATTTACTAATACATATAAATATAAAATTAGCGACGCACCTATATGTACATTTTGGCCGATAACAATAACCGATAATTCTTTAACATTGGAAGTCGATAACCGATATACAGTATCTAAATATTAATATAAAATTTCATAAGACAGAAGTCAAAAGGCAAAAAGAGGACAATTGCTTTTATTTTACACAAGGTAACCATTAGTTCTCTTTTCCTTGAAAATCATGTACCAAAGCAATATGTATGATCACGACATAAAGACTGTAGCCTACTGTACTGTATGTTAACTCAGAGCAGCATACAGCTGAAGAAGTTTAACTAGAGGAAGTGATTTATGATTTATCGACTAGAATATATTGGTCCCTTTTATTATCGGCCGATATCGATAACATTAAAATGATTATTTATCGGCCAATATCGATATGGCAATAATTTATTGTGCATCCCTAAAATAAATCTAACGTTTTCACTAGTTAATGCACCGTGAACTAACTTGAATAACTGTACTGACATGAACTAGCATTGTCAATGATTAATAAATGCTATGTTTCATTGTTACCTTATAGGGCTGTAACCATATTTCAGTACGATATTTCGCAATTCAAAAATGTTACAATGCGCATTGTAGAGAAATGGAGATATTTTACGATAATTTACGAAATTGCGTCATACAGGGGATTCACAATGCCGGCCCAACATTGTGTTTGCTGTGAGCCATGGGCGATGGACGATGTCATCGTCTATCGGACCAACCCTAGCTTATGCATTTACTAATTTAAACTAATGGCACCTTATGGTAAAGTGTAACCAAAATAACTCCAAGAAGTTTCTGAGAGTAAACGTGAACTGTTAAAGTTGATGATGTGATGATTAGTGAATGCAGGTAAGATGGAAAACTTAACGTGGTTTGGCTGTTGACAGCAGGTGAGAATCAGACAGGTGCACTGATGGGGATATTGGGTCACTTGCTGAGAGATTTTTCTTTAATCTGATCTCGTAAATCTTATCTGGCTCCTAATCTTCCCTCCAGGTGCCTATTGAGAATTTTTGGCGAGCATGAATGATTTTTTTACATTGAGAATTAAGGAAAGATGTTTTATCGACCTTCAACAGTAATTTAGTGATGTGTACTGCTGTGCTTATTAAGCTCATTTGAAATATGTTTGAATGTGATATTTTCTTACCTTGGCTCAGTTGTCTTTTTATTCACATTTAATATATCACAATAACATTGCTTCTGCCCAAACATTGCTCATTTATCCAACGCTGAAAAAATAAAGTTCCAGTTTAGACCACAACAAGTACAATAGATTTTGTGCAGGATATTTAAAGACATTGAACCGACTCCCCTCCTCCAGCAGATGCCTAAAATAGGGCTGCTTCCTTTGGGACACTTACGAGTTCAAAAGGGAAAAGAGAGATGGTGAAAAACAGAGGGGGTGTTTCCTTCCGAGGATTAATAAATGCAATAAGATGAGTTATTGACTGCGATTCTGACTGGTTTAGAAATCATGCTTTGCACTATAGTGTCCATGAAGATGTTTCAGAAAATCTAAATATGAGTGATCCATGCCAAAGCTAAAGATGGTTGCTTAAAGTGATAGTTCACCCAAAAATGAAAATACTTAAGGATTTACTCACCCCCATGTTGTTTCAAACCTGTAAGACTTTCTTTCTTCTGCAGAACGCAAAATACGTTTTTGAAGAATGTTGATAACCGAATAACATAATTGACTATATGAACACAAAACCGCTGTGACATTTCTCAAAATATCATCAAGGAAAAGTCACATACAGGTTTTATAAAGATAAAATGATGACAGAATTATGGAAACTCTTTAGAAGGCCAAACTATGTAAACCAGAGCCATTGAGAGAGAAAGTTGCATCAACTCCATAGATGCCTTTGGAAAAGTTTTTTTTCACAGCAATGACGGTTCATGGAGCCCATCAATAGGTCCCTAAAGTTACTAGTAATGCACAGAATTGTAGCAAAACAGACCTATTGAGGTGAACTTTAAACCCATTCAAAAACGTAAATCGTTTAATGAATAAAAAATGAAAGCAATAAAGAATTAAAAGAAAACAAATCTGAATGCTCCATGAATCACGCGACTGGCGAAAATGTTTTGCTTCTGTTATCGCAGCTCTCGCTCTAAGTGGCTCGTATGTAAACAATGTGAGGAAACGTAGCAAATTAACATGCCAAAGTTAAATAATTATGTAAGAGCTTAGAATATACTTCTTAATCTTACCCTAAGTAATTCTTGCTTTGGCAAACACAAAGAAGCACAGTTTGTAAGTTAAGTGTGTGTTTGTTTGTGTTTTGGATTATGTAGGATAAACCCTGCAAAATATATAATGTGAGTGCTGTTGTTCTTTCATTGGCACTATTAGTATGTCTTTGCCTCAAAGGAGTTAATTTGTGTTTACAAGAAACCGTATGCATACTTGTGCATATGAGTGACACTAATTGGATCTTGTTTATAAGGCAAGATGTCTAGGTGTTTGTGCACATGTGTTTGTGGACACCAGCATTTTACAAATAATCAACTGGTACAACTGATTTCATCCCATAATCTTATTTACTCACACTGCTGTCCAATTCTGGCGTCTTTATAAGGTCGTCGCCTACTTTCGGAAGACAATACTCACCTAACGAAATCACGTAAATCCTCAGCCAACATTTTAGCTTGGCTCACACTCGACGCAAGCCATGATTTTCTAGCCCGTAGATGTATTTGAATAGTTTTTTGGTCCCACTTCAGTGTAGGGGGCAATTCTCGCTAATAACAAACCATTAACTATGACCTTTTCCCCATTTAACTCTTTATTTGTGGCTTATTAATAGTTTGTAAAGTAGTTGTTAGGTTTAGGAATTGGGTAGGATTAGGGATTTATAGTAAGGTCATGCAGAATTTGTGCTTTATAAGTACTAATAAACAGGCAATATGCCAATATTAGGCATTCTAATAACAACTAGTTCATAGTGAGAATTGTTCCCTATACTGAAGTGCTACCTTTCTATTTGTAAGGACACGCATCTGTTACAGCTTCATTGTTAGCTAATTCTTGAACTCAAATGCTATTGTTCTTGAGACATGTGAACTAGTAATTTCGCTGCATTGAAATGGCCTATCTTATAAACAACAGTCACAATATCAGGATGGCAGTGAATGGCCATGAGCAGAGAGGTCAGCTGTTGTTCGTTGGAAGATTCAGGGTTGTGTCTTTTTTATTGCCTTTGTATGTAAATAGTAAGGTACAGAGGTCAGAGATTTCCAGAGAGTAATTTTTACAGTGGCACAGAAACATTTAAACAATGCACAATAGAAAAAAGTGATAACTGTAAAAAAATCTGGAAAAAAGGTAGCTTTACGCCAGAAAGACGTAAAATAGCATTTTTTTGGTAAATTCAAATTGAGTCCTTATATTAGGTATGATGACAAAATATCCAAACACCCCTAAGATCAAAATGGATCACATGACTAGACAGAGATGAAAATTCCCTTTACGACGACACCTGAATTGTGAAAATCATTTGAGGATTGCAAAAGTTATGATATTTATAATACCGAGGAATATAGTAAAATAGTTAACACTTAACATTAACTACAATAGAAGTCGTGTGACCGAAAATGCTTATTATTCACACATTTTTGCTTGTAACTTCCTTATTTTATCAGATATTTGCATGAAATTTGAATAGAAGGTAGAATTTTGTTTCAAATGAAATCATGAAAATGTACTGTTTTAGGTGGAATGGGCATCAGACACATGGTACCTCACTGAAAACAATTATAATTAATAAGCCTTCATTCATATTCATAAACATTTATTTTCAGAATACGAGAGAAAACAACAATACACATCAATATTAATTGTTAATTCATATTCATACAAGAACACAACAAATATTCATTCTCTCCAGGAGGTGCTGTCTGGCTAGATCTGGCTGTGTGTTCGGCCCCTTTCTCCTTTTCATAATTAGCTGTAAAGACATAACATCAATTATTAGGCCCCTCAACTGTACATACATTGATTAAAATCAATTTAGATTTCTCTAACATAAGCAGCACCAGAAGCCTAATAAACATGGAGAATCATTTTACATGTTTGTTAATCTACATAATCTACATGATTAAAGAAAAATGGACATAAAATGTTCTGATCAACATGGCTTATGTCTTGCAGAATACTTTGGATAAAAGAGTAAACAAAATTAACAGACAACAAGCATAACTTTTTGATCACATTCATCCAATGCCACTTTTAAATGATGTGCATAGATTTGCTATATTCAGCTAGAGGTTACATGAAAAAATGCAAAAAAGACCTAAAAAATATTATGCTTGTTTACTTTGTCATATCCACATTGCAATTGCCCAGGCCTACTGTCATATCAAGTGTTCTTAGCCGATTAATTTAGACAGAGTTACAGGCTAGTCCTCAGTAATCTAACTACTAATCTTACAAATCTAATGAAAGTCGCGGTTACCTGAAATCACTTTAGAGTGTCCAACGCTTCAGGGGCTTGCACTCGATGTAGTTACCGTCGTATTCTTAAGTTGTTGTTAGCATGCCTAATATTTGCAAATTAGCTGTTCATTAGTACTTATTAAGCACAAATTTTGCATGATCTAATTCTACATCTCTAATCCTACCTAAACCTAACAACAATAGATAAGAGTTTGTTGGGGAAAAAGTCGTAGTTCATGGTTTGTTAATAGCGGAATTGCCCCCTATACTGGATTGTGACCAATTATTTTTAACCAAAAGTAGGACTGTGCGATATTAGGGAAAATGTTTATGCATGCTAAATAATTAGATCCATACATAACTTTTCGAACAATTAAATAGCTCATTTATTGCAAACCATTGTGATACAAATATTTGTGATATTTCGATATGTTGCATAGCCCTACCAAAAAGTTACGGATTGCATATTTAACGCATTAGCATAATCCGAAAGAAGATAGACCCTCAAATAATTTTTTTAACCTCAACATGACTCAACAATGCGTTCCCTATCCCTTAAATCTGATTGGTTGATAGATATATTTTTTCCCTTGTCCTACAAGGTACCACATACAGTAGAATAAAAGCCATTGTTTTATGCTGCTTGGACAAACCTTTGTTCAACAGTATCTGACTTCTGTGCTTTTGAAACAGGAATGATATAGTGACCTATTATAGGGTAGTTATTGTAGCTAAGCCTGTATTCTCCTCTCAGCAGTCCCTCCATCTTTCCACCATCTCTTGATGGAGTGGTCCAGAAACCCAATTCGCTGTGTATTTGTGCGGAGGACAATGTCTCTGGACACCGGGTGTTTATTACCTCACTGTCACAGGCTAGCAACATGCCCTTCAGACCTTCTGACCCTACGTTAGTCTAACTGATGTGTCGTTCTGCTGTAAACGATGGACCGGGGGGGGGATGGGGCAGGTCGTCCAGCAGGGTATCCTCTGGGCTCAATTGTACCCTCTTGCGTGGGCTCATTAAATTGAGATTGCTGATGCCTCATGTTTTGACACCTCTCACTCTTTGTCATATGCCCTGCGGCACTGAACACCAGTTATTGCATTTTTTTGTGTGTGTTTACACTGCCGTACCTGCGATTCTGGTGTTAACACACACTTCTCATTACATTTACCACATGCACGAGAGTAAAGCCTGTCTGTTATTTTGCTCTCCATATTACTCTTCCATCTGCACTGTGGTCGGCTTCTTTCATGGTGGGTGATAGACAAGTGAATGTGTCCCAATGCTTATTGACCACCATTTAACAGAAGCGGTCATATGAACGATTTTTCCAGTGCTGTACTGAATTGGTAGAAGTCTAGCAGTCAGCGCATTATCGACGACTGCACTCGCAAGAAAATTGCTTTGTAACCTGTATGAAAACATGTTAAATTACTGATGATGCTTCTTCATTGAACCTCCACGGACATCTTCTATTGACACAAGATGCAATCCTGATGGTTATTAGAGGTCGATAAGATTGAATTTTGCCCTCAGTATTGAATTAACAGCTAATGGAGTCAGTAGAGGTTGAAAATCGAGTGAAAATGTCCAAGGATGCCAAGCAGCAAAATGTAATTATATATAAATACATGCATGCAGATATTTTCTAAATATGTTTGTTTATAAATAGTAAATAAATATACATATTGCACAGACATATATTATATAAACAAATATGACCCTAGCGGTCATCTTGGTTTCAAAACCAACCTGAAAATATTTTCATAAAACAAAATCTTTACGCTGTTGTTCAGGTAAAGCTTTTTCTATTTAAAGTCAACACATGCAGGGATGGCACAAATTCAGTGTTGTTAACCTACCAACCCTGTACATTTAAATAATGCGCAAAACTGGAATAGTAGTGGAATCAGTAGTAACTTACTGATCATTTGGCAGGAATTAACACTTGAGAAGGACAGAAGTTGCAGCAGTAGGCAAAGCCATTTTGTTTTCACATGATCACTATTGTGATGCACATCAACAATTTGATTCTGTAAATGTGTATCCATCTTGGTTTATGCGCAGTTCTGCCTAGCGAATAAATATTATCCTACTTAGTTGTATTTATGCGCATTTTCAGAATTTATGCACATCTTTGTATTTCCATCCAGCATTTACACGTGCGCTATTCCAAAATGCGCATTCAAAATTGGCAGATGTAAAAGCCATTGTTCCCTAAAATTCATTTTGGCTATTTGGTCAAACAAGAAAATGCCTTTTTGCTATTTTCGGACGAATAATTTTGGTTGCCGAACATTTGGTGCATACCTCACATCTACAGTTGTTACAGTTGGTTATTTTTCACTGTAATGTTTTGTACTACTACACAATACACACACAGTCATGCTGTGTTTTATTTTCGTTCAATATTTCAGTTCTGTTCACTAATTTCTAATATCTCAGTAATTCCTGAATTGGTCCAGTTTTGATGCATACACATTTATAGTCTAATTTTCATCTAACACTATTCCTCTCCCATACTCTTTTGTAGATCATGAGGGGCTCAAGGTGCCGGAATATTTTTCTAGTTGTTCTTCAGGTTGTTATAAAATCATATAGATGTGTCAAAGCATTTAACAGTCTGACCTGCTGCTACACTCATTGTGTCATTACGAGAACATCATAGGTGTGATGAAGTCTTTATAATTTCATGATGTCTTCCCCAGCTGTTTTGCTCAGTTGGTGAAGTCAGTGTGCTTATCTTATTGAATTTCACATGCTGAAATTCTCAGGGAAGGATCGCACATACACATGAGACCATTAAATAAATATCAGGAGAACCCTAGCAGAATATATTTCTGCTGGTATACAGCTTGGTTATTGTGTGACATTTGTGAGACGTCAGGAGGGCGGCACATCTGTTACAACCCCAAAACTGGAAGTATAGAGTAAATCTGTCACAGTGATGTGTATAAAACACCTGTGTTTCTGTGTTTCACTTGCCCGATACAAAACACTTTCCATTTACACAGTCCAGGCACAATAAAAGCGTATTAGGTGCAGCCGGTCGCAGATGTTGCCTGTAATAAAGACAAATAATGCCAATGCGGGGGGTGCCACCAAATGCTGATGTAGAAGCGAGAGATAATAACCAGAGCCATTGATGCAGACCAGATGTCACATTCACACATGTGCTCAACTGCTTAGTAACACTTAAAACTACACACTATTTCAGAAACATATTACAAACGACAGCCATGCATATGAAATGTTGTCAAATTTGCAGTATCGCTGTTTCTAGTTATTTACCCCCAAATTGTCTTTAACCCTTATCATTTGTGTTTTTGGCTTGGTTCTGCATCTTAAATCGGAATGGATTTGACATTGATATCTATGGGCCTATTTATGTATCTTTGTGGACCTGGTCTTTCTCCACCACTGCAGTGGAAGTCTAGTGCTGCTTCAGTACCTGAGCTCAGCAAAACGCCACTTTATATTTACTGCAATCCCCTGGTCAGCATCAAGCCTCCCCAACAAGAGCTTCAGGTCCCCCATTATTTAACAAAGGATGGCCAACTGCAGTCTACATGGTTAGAGAGCAATACAGGGGACCAGGACAAATGGCTTGTCTGTATATGTGTTTAAAGCGATTATCGTAAAATGAAAATCAAATTGAGCACAGAAGACTTCAATGGGTGGACTGACCCAAACAGCATGAATGGGGTTTATGCACACGAGCGATGACGTATGACCGCTAAAATCTCAGCCAGCACTGTTACATCCGGCACACGTAACGCCCATTGGAAACAATGGAGTTTTTCACTCGGGTGCTTCAAGATGCACATACGGTAACGGTCAACGACTTCAGTCAAATTATCTGAACACTACGTCATACATCAACAACCAAGCGCTTTCGGCTTTTTTCCGTTTCAAGATAGATTCACAAATATGAAAAAAGCGAAGTCATTTTTTGCACTTACTCCAAGCATGATGGCAAAGGCATATAGCAACGGTCAGCCGTTATCACTTGATGAAAAATGACCTCAGCGCAATGAGAGTTTAAGTGAATTAGCTGGCTGAGAATTTAGCAGAAGTACGTCATTGCTCCGTATGCATATCACCCTATTCGTGCCAGGCGTCGTGAATGACACAAACTGGTCGACGCGATTGCTATGAAAGCGCAATATTTGCTTTGTGGCTTCCGCGTAGGTTCAACTTGAGTGGCATATTCGCGTGAAGAGCTGATTGACTAATATGACACGTCCGGATGCGCGAGGAATGCAATGCTTTGGGGTTAACACACAGTAACAGTAAATCTGACTTAACCTACATATAAGAGCTCCCTTAGATTTTTGTCTCAATTGGAGAGGTGCATTCTGGGTTTGCAGGAAATAAACTAGCGGTCCACTGCTCTATCAAGGTTAGCATGTAATCTCTCTGGATCATTGGATTCAGAGCGGGGCGCGTTTGTTATTGACTGCTGCTCAGAAAACATGGCTGCCTAGCCAAACACCCCCTGGCTGCTCCATGCAATTTATTCATGAAGCGAAATATTTTAGCCTCGGCCCCCAGGGCTGTATTCCTCTCTCCCAAAGTAAATCTGCCCATATATTTGGCTCAACAGTACAGTAGAAAACAGTGAGGAGGGGAGGGGGGTTATAAGGAGGCAAATTTGATTTACTGTATATATTTAGTAAAGATGCACCGATACAACATTTCTCCACCGATAGCCAATTATTCAGAGTGGTATCTGCCAATAATGTTTTTAATGAATATAAAGACTATTAATATTGAACATCAAACTGTTTCTTAACATTTTCCATATATAGAGAGCACAAATTCATTGCATTTTCCTGTCCTATTTTGTAGTGTGAAAATTTCAATTCCGATTATTGAGCGATTTATGGGTGCATCTCATATATTTACTGTATATAGTGATAGTTATTCTAGGGATGGACATTTTCAATCTTTTTTATTTGGTTCGACATGTTCTTGATAAGAAAAACAAGCATATAGGCCTAAAGTTCCTCAGCCGGTTAACAAGCCGACAGCGGAGAAAACGAGCTGCTCTTCTAAGTCCCGATAACAAAACCCAGATTTGACAAGAATATTTGGCTTTATTGTTTATAAAGTTGATAATAAATAAAGTAAACCGACTTGATAACTCCATGGTGACTGTTAAGATCCCAAAAATACCCCTCATCAAAGACGGAGCCATTGAAGTGGTTGTTTCCCTGCTTATTACATGACCATCATCTGCGGAAGATATGTAGTAATCCAGCTGATCAGCATTGCATAAAAATATTGTTTTCTTTATCGTTCATGGTCAGTGTGTGTCTCTCTTGTTTAGCTTTGCATTGCATTTGCATCAATAAATAAGGTAGGCCTATTTATTTCAACTAAGGTAACCAAGGAAGCGCAGCGCGTTTTAAAACAAACATAAAAAGCATCCGTGCACATTTATCTACAGGCTGTAACGTGAAGGCGAAGACCCTATTTGAACTTGTAAGACGGAAAATTCAGGCTTTGAGGTATGGAAAAAGGTACCAGTCTTATGCCAATTCATTAACATTAGTTACAGTGAAATGTACATTTTCACGTTTCAAGTTGTTGAGATTAGCATTACTTATCATATTTTAACAAACAAATATGAATTTACAAAGAATAACCGTTCTGATTAGATATTTAGAATAGTTAATTATTGTTAATCATTAAATATAATTGGGTATTTTTATACCTATTGTCAGTAAAGTTAACAAACTCTGTGGCTCACCAGTTTTAAAACATTTCAATATGGTGATGTGAGCCGAGCATTACACAGGATCCGGGCATCCGGTGTGTAAACTTATAAAATATAATTATACTAGATAAATATTTAATCTAGCTTGCGATCTGAGTGAACAAAGATTAGGAACACGTACAAATATTTTCTGTATATTATAAAAGCATTACAGATGAAGTGAAGTGGCGTTAAATAAGACGTGACAACTCTAAGGCCTTCTGTAGCGGTAATTTCACCTTGTGGTGAAGGAGGGTTTTTTCTTATTTGAATAGCTTTTTTTCGGAGTATTTACAGATCACATAGTCGAACAATCGTGCACAAGTTATTTTGCATCGTTTTTGTATTTATTTTTAATTTTCTTACTATGATTAAATGTTTTCAAAAAAGAATTAGAGCTGTAATAATATTAGAAAAAAAAATCGTATTTAATTTAAATATTAATTTTATATATTTGATAAAAGCGTCTGCTAAATGAATAATTATAAAATTCGCATTGGACTTGTTCTGTAATGTAGCCTCATTAACAATGACATTATTTGGTCTTCAGATTTAATCTATTGAAAACAACGTGCATTTGAGAGAGACCTGTTTATCTGAAAGGAAGGATATCGACTGATCAATGCTATCTGGCCTGACCAATTGAATTCAGGTTTGGATCAGACAGTTGAGAACAATACGTGCCTACAGTGATCTGTGACATGGCCGCGGGCTAGTGAGGGTCAGTTATTTATACACCAGAGAATTTAGGAAAGCAAGATTAGCACCGGCTGCTTAAACCACTCAGCAGGTCGGCTGAACACCAAACAATGAATACCTCTGTAACGTCCTTATGGCCCTACATGCACAGTACACACCATCTAACTGTGAAGGCAGTGAGGTTAAATTGGTTAAGAGTCTATTAGTACTGTATATCTGGAGGTTTTTATTGGGCAGGGTTTCTCTCAGGTACTTAAAAGCAGCCTCGCTAGATTATCCACTGACGGACGTACAGTACTACCTCACAACACTGATCTCTTACACACGAGTTTGTTTAGTATTCAAAGCTACAGGCTGTCATCCCTTTGCTTCTCACTTCTTGACAGTATCACCTGTATATTGGCTCATGCAATCAGCTTTTGATTGAATTTTAGCATGTTTTATATGGAAAGGCATGAGTTTTTGCCGTGCATTATGCCGCAGTTAGCATGCAAAGTTCTTTTAGATGGTGCTGCGAAAATGGGCGGACGCGATTCCTCCATCTTTTACATTTCTGTACCGAGATATCACGCTGTGACGTTTTGATCTTCTATTGGTCTCGAGCACTCATGTGATGTGAATTCGCAGTCCAGAGTGCACCAAACTTGAACTTTGCTATGCAGGGAAATATCTCTTCGGACAGGCTTGCGTTTCCGGGCTGTCGCATTCGCATGAATGGAAGTCAATCGAATGTCAATCAAGTTTGACCGCGGATTTATGGAGGAGACATTTGAAGTAAACGCTTGAATTATAAACTCTCAGAGAAAGTATTTGTTACCAATATATTGGATCTTTTTTTATATTTAGCACAACCACTGTTGATAGAGTCTAAACATCAGCAAAATATCAGCGTATGCATGAGTTTTATATTTCAAAAGAGGGAAATAAACACGTGTTATTGATGTGACAAAAAAGGCAAAAAACATGCCTTGTAGGATTTCTGTGAATTAAAATGTACAAACCAGAACCAATAATATCAAACAAATGGAGAAGGGAAGGTTCTTCATAGACCACATAACCTTTTTTCATTGATCTGACTATGGAAAACTATGCTTTACAAACGCAATTAGGCTTTAAAAACTGACTAAACCCCAAATTCTAATACATGAGCCATCAGTGTGGCGAAAATCTGTTAAAAACTTTTTTCATCTTAACATTTGCATGGAACAGAATTTAATATATTGCATAAAGTATCCATTAACTGACTCAAGTGACCATGAGTATGTATGCAATGCATTTTATATATATTTCTCCAAGCATCTATTTTGAATTGCATTGAAAAGTCTTTTTCTTTTCAATATCTTATTGATCTACCAAATCCCGGCTGGAGAAATGTCAACATGTATGCTGTCCCATATGTATTTTTGGAAAGTGATGATCTGATGCATGTAGGTCGAAATGAATTCAGCCACCCGCTTTTTATAACGAAACCTCTATATCTACTTTTGGTCACCCTCTGCACCTCAATTTCATCCTGGCCTTGAATCCAGCACTATCTGGATCCTCTCTATGCTAATGTTGTAGTTTCATCATCAGAGCTCCGCAGACAGAGAGATCCAATCTCGACACAATCAGGGAGTCAAAGATGACCGTAAATCCAATATCCTGCGTGTATGTTTAATCATATGAAAGAGAACGGCGGCTGCTTATGGGTTAGAGGGGGAAACTTGTTTTTTCAGCGCAATCCTCTGTATGTTATTACCAAAAAGGATTTATTTTTTGGGGCAGACTGCTTTTACGGTATATGATGACCTTTACCCTGGCTGTATTTATGGGCTTCATTGGCTTTTTGATTTATTTTCTCGCTTTAGAGCCACCAGACAATATAGAGTTAGTGGTAAATTGATAAATATAAGGAAAATGAAATTTCTTTTCACCGTATGGGAAGAAAAACGTGATGGTTTCCAGCAAAACCTAGCCTTAAAGAGTAGGTAGCATGAGATCATGAAAATGAGATTTCATGCAGTCTGTTATGTTGCCGTGTTTGAAAGTAAGCTGTCTGCCAAGTTGTAAGTCCGAACAAAGTTATTTGCTTGTAAAAATGGGAGTCGACTCTGAATCACACAAACGAGACGTGAACTAGTACACCGGCATATCTACGTCAGCATACATAGTCCTCTCCTACGTTTTGCTGAGACTGACTCCTCCCCCAAACACTGTCGCTCGTTCGTGATGCGTGTGTATCATGTCTAGAACCTGTGTTCTACGGTGTGAAACTAAGTCGGTCTCTTATTTCAACTACCAAAGGAAGAACGTCTGAGGGAAAAATGGTTACAAATCATTTTTCGAACGATACCAAAGGAGTATAACCCCAGGGTATAACTGTGCGCGCGTCATTTCACCGAAGATTGCTTTAATAATTTTGGCGTATTCAATGCTGGGTATGTGAAACGACTATCCTTGAAAGAGGGGGAATACAAACTCTATTTGGACCTGTTAGCTCCATTGAATCACAACCTGTAATTGTGAATTCATTTTTTTCTCAACTTAAAGAAATATTTTCGTACCTTATGTCTGTGTTTAGCTTATGCATATAATGCTAACATTAGCATGTAGCGTTATTTCTGGGGTGTTATAGTTTGTTTATCTCGCTATTAACTTTGCATTTTGACACATTTGCCGTATGTGCACCTATATAGAAATATTTGGGTGATACTACAATAATTTTTTATAACGTCGACTTTCTGAAATGCTCTATGTACCATGGCAACGCACAGTCAAGACGAAATAATAGTATTACTAACGTATTAACAGTATTTTAAGAAAAAAAATAGAAAAATTCATTGATGAGCAAAAGCACAACATGCATGTTGTCACACTGGGTGTTTTTATGACAAGAGTTGTCACTTGCCACTGACAAACATCCTGCTCCAGTTGTGGTGGAGTTTGTTGTGGATTAGCGTCTTCTGATGCTTCCTCGTCAGACTCGGGCTCAAATTGGTACGGTAAAATCGGCGCCATCTCTAGCTTCACATATAATATAAATGACATCCAACCACATGTAAACCGTAATACTGTAATGATGGTAGTGGGGTTCCATTTCCGCCAAATGATGGACGTGTTTGACCAATAACAACACACTACACCATCTGACCAATCACATGACACAAGATTAGTGGGTAGACGGATGAATCGCGGAACAAATCATTTGAGAGACAGTCAAGAAGTAAAGTATGAATAACTGCCTATTATTCACGATATATCACACGACATTAAAGTGTTTAAACACATTGTATTTACATAAACTCGTTGTTGGACACTCCATAAACCAAAGTAGGGCCTAAAAAAACATATGCTAGGTACTCTTTAACATACTGGTGAGACATCTTGAGAATCTTGAAATACAACTAGACCAAATGACTCTTTGTTGAAAAGATGATGTTTACCTGATTATATAACCACATACAACCACATATTCCACAAACAAAAACCTGAGCTCTCATTAAGTTAATTGACTTTTCCGTTTATCTCCATAGATTTCTGTGTAAATTATAATTGGATCGAGCATTCAGGAACACGTTTGCTGCCAACCTACTATATGCCAATCCACACCAGTGCTGTGTGTTTCTCAGCCATTCGCACATCTCCTTCACTATTATGCGAACCAATACAATCTCTCTCGCTTTTTTACGAGCCATGAAAAAGTCTAGCACGACCTCTGCTCATGTCATGTCATACTCAACTAAAAAACACATTAAGAATGAAATACGTAATTTAGATAGCAAAATATGTTCTTGTATCAGATATTCATAAATTGAATTCACCAAAAAGTGTAAACACTGGTTCTGTTCCATTTTCTGAACATTAGTCTGTAAATTTGATTAACCCGGCCCGCCAAACACATTAACCACCAATGGTGTAATTTGGGGTGAGGTTAACCCGCAACAGTCTATTTAGTTCGGCCAGTTTCAGAACCAAAAATCTTTTTAAACCTTTGATTCTAACTAAAGTTGTTTTGCTGCGTTGTTTCTGCATCTGCTTAGCATGTTTCTTTACTTTAGACCCCTGCGCCACGTGAACAGACTCAAACTAGGCACGGATAAACCAGTGTTGCTGTATTTACCTGCAATTATTATTTTATTTCCGACAACAGAAACGCACAATATGTAAACGACAACTGCTTAAATGGCATGATTGGAGTATATTATGAGAATTTTAATCTAGGGATGCACGCTTAATCTAAAAATAAATTGAATAATTCAATTAATTGCACACGATTTGGCGGCTATCTGCGATTCTTATTTTTTTGAGCAGTTTTCAGCTCTTGCACTGAAACTCAAAATATACGCCGCAGAAGAAGTATCATAACACACGTAGTTCCAGGAAATGTCTATATCGCATTTCTTTCAGATCGGACAGGATTTACTACCGTTCACATAGCCTTGCTTCACAGACAAACTGCGCATGAAACTTACCAAAGTGTAACAGTTTGTTGTTTCGTCTGACCTTTTTATAGTTCTTGTGCAATTCTGTGATGCTATTTATTGGGGTAATATTTAATTTCATGTAGCATCAATGTTTTAATGTATATTTAGCTCAAGTAAATTTTGAGCTTATATCGTTAATTAGGATATATCGGTATGTATAAATACGATGTATATATATATATATATATATATATCACATATTAAAAAATATATTTTCCAATTGTCACTGTCAGAAAAATCTAGAAAGTTCTGTAGCACAGGAAAGGTGGGATGATGGGTGACTACATCTGGAGCTTGGTTTGTGGAACCAGTATGTGTCATCTAAGACAAAAACCATCAAATGTACACTTCTTAAGTTCTGGACGACTCATTTTTAGTAACGGTTTTGTTAAACTGTTGTTTTGAGCTCAGTGTTGTGCCAGTACCTTGACATCTCTGCCTATGAATAGTAATACCGAAATGTGTGAAATTGTTTTAGTTTTTTGTATGTACCTTCGATGGTAAAAACATTAATGTGATTTTCGAATTCAGCATGTTAAACTTCACAATGAAAACTCCTTTTAATTAATTTGTTACATTGTGTATTTGCATACTTTCCGATATCATAATTACTCTAGACAGGTCGATTTACGTGATATTTATTGTTAATCGTGATTTATTGTGCAGCTCTAAAGAAATACATTGACCATGAATGCTGTAAAAATCCTTTAACTCGCTAAATAAAAGGAATGTGAAGGTTGGAGACAGGAGGTGAAAACAGTGTCTTCTCCAGGGGTTTAATTAGGTCAGCATGTTTTGCGTCTCCGAGAGCTCATTCAGTATTCTGCTTCCGCAAGGAATCTCACTATGATGTCAATGTAATTATTCCATCCCCCCAAACGCCACCGCTTCTTGTTTCACTCTACCCCATGATGCTTTGTGTGCTGTGGTATGGTTGTGTGATATTGTTTCAGCAGTATGAGTGAGCATGTCTCAGCCCATGTGTCTATGTTATGTGAAGACATCTGTCCAAGTGAGTCTCACTTGTTGTGTACAGAAAAGCTTTTTGCCATTGATGTGATTTTCAAAGGCACATTGGAACGCACAAAATGTCCTTTTGCTTGAATTTCATGTGTTTGTGTCTAACAGCGAGTGTGTCTCTAAGACTCAAGTGCTGCTGTAAACATCCTTTGACAGTTTCAAAAGAAACGCCCATTAACTCTCATCACAATGAATCTGATTTTGTCATGAACGCCAGTGTTTGCTTCAACAACATAAAGTCTCTTCTGTCATGCAAACAAGCTCTTCTGTTTTCAAAGCTCTACTCATTCTTGATGACGCTGGGAGCTTAGCTACTTAAGAACTTGGCTTTTTGAATACCTCAAGTTTTTAATTGTTTTATTTTTGATGATTGATGATTCTCATACTATTATATTCTTATACTACATATAAACTATATTTTTGTATATATTATTACTGAATAAAACACGTTTATATTTAAAATGTATATTAAATTAAATTAAAATAGAATTATTAATTAAAAAATATTACACATTTTTTATTCAAAAGTTGAAAATCATAAAAGCTTTTACAATGTTAAAATATCTATTTTTATACATTGTAGAGTAAATGCTTGTAATACAAAAAAATCTCCTGTTTTTGCACTGATGTGTGACCTGCTTCTCATCATGTTTTGTGCCCTAAATTTACTTCGCTACCAGTTCACACCACAAGAACAAAGTCTACACAAGAATCGCACACATCTCTTGTTTTAGTCCAAAGAAGGGTTGTCATGGAAACGCTGCACTTAAATTCTCAGCGCAGACGATATAAAAGCCCACGGAGGTCTAGCAGGGTGAAAAACACCAAGCCTTTTCTATCCATGTTTCTTTCTCTCCATGTCTATCTCTATCTCTCTCTCTCTCTCTCAGTGCTTGAAGTGGATAAGGCAAATATTTATAAGTCATTTCTTTGTTTGGAACTTATGCAAATGACTGTTTGCAGACTGTATCGGGGGCACTCGTCTCATTTTAGGATTGTGTTTGTGGAGTCGAAATGGCGATACAGTACCATAAAATAGAGTTACCTGCGCAATAGAGCGAGAGAGAGAGAGCTGCAGTCAGCCCAGTAGATACAGACAACAATAAGGATCTCATAGCAACATTACATCTGTATCCCACAGAAACAGATGCATCTCGTTGAGGAAGACCAAGGCAGTTGTGTCAAAGGTAGGAATCGATGAAGACCTGTGAAGCGGAGGGAGTAAAAACAGCGTTTGCTATTGAACTTTAAGCTGTAGCGTCTTGTGCCATTCACGCATGTCTGTGTGAGCGCATCGATTCGGCATCTGAGGACAATGTGCGTATGATCTAAAATAATTGTTGCATGTTAGCTGGATCAGAATGAGGTTAAATCTGCTGTTTATTATTGAACATTAGCTTTGGATGCGAGATACCTACAAATGTCTGAAAACCTATAAAACGTGGCTTGTAAGGAAAAGGAATGTTACTTAAAAAAACTGTCAGTTCTGAATATCTATTTAGCAAATAAAATCTTTGACAATGCATGGACACAACGGTGATGTGTTTGACTTACAAATGTCAACAAACAGTCAGAACAGAGATCGGCTGTTTCTTTGGGGTTTCTATTGTAAGGTGGGTCGCATTAATGAACCGTCCCACCCTGGCCCACTTTTCTCCTGGCGGTGGGCGGCCGATTAGACATAGTATCATCTCACAATGGGACTCATCCCGCTATGAGGCTCTTTGTAGTGTCAAGCGTCTGTGTACGTCTGAATGTGGGTCACATACAGTTCAGTGCATGCTGGGTATTTGGAGAGGAAGGAGACCTTATAGCACAGATTCACAAATTAAATGTTGTATTTTTATTCAATTGTTAGTAAACTAAATGAGTTATTTAATAAAAGTATTTATTATTTAATTGATTTATTATTAAAGCCAACATTTGCCCATACATTTGGATCCACATGCAGTATAGTCTGAAGTGCCATCACTGTGAGGATCTTATCTGTGTTTGATAGGAATGCACCGAATGTTCGGCCACCGAAAATGTGAAATGGCCGAATCATATTTACAGAACATGACTCGTGATACGATCAAGCAGCAACCAGCGCAGATAGAAAGAGAGAGACGTGCGCTTTATTAGCCTACTGTCGCCAACATTTTGGCTGTGTGTGCGTGTGGAGCATTTTAAAGTGTCAGAGAAAGACACAGAACGGGATTGCCTCACGGAACTACATTTCCGAATGAAAGCGTCTTAACTGGTCGGTAGCTTTACTTCAGACGGAAGCGGCTGTCTGACAGGAGCCCCGCCCCTCGTGACATCCTTTGACATCATACAGTGGTCGCGTGCACACAGTTCTAAACGACTTCTAAAGTGTTCTAAACAACTTGTCAAAGTATGTTCTGAGTACACCGTCTGAGAGAACAGTCAGCTTTTGTGTCCGGAGTTTGGAGGACAGACGTGAACTGATATGGTTGTGAGTCAGCATCAGTCAGAAATTGGTTGCATTGGATGATTTTAAATGTAAAATAAATTTTGGAATGTAGCCTATAATAATCCAACCATTTTAGTTTATTCATATTTTTAGTTTATTGGTTTAATGTGGAAGGACACTTTTAGTGACCTGTTATGTTGTACGGTTACAGAGTAACTTACATTATTTTAGCAGTCAGTTACAGACATAATAAATATAGGCTATTCATGAAGAGAGAGGGTGCAATTTTATGTTTTAATTCACTTTGTTTTGCTCAATTTTATATTAAGTTGTGTTGTATTTTATTGAAACTTATTAAATTATAAATTTTAAAAAGCACATTTTGACTATTCAGTTTGTGCAATAGTGAAAAAAATGGCTTAATAAATAGAAGAAATGTAGAAAAACATGTTCAGTATTAATCTGTCTAGCGTTTCACATCATCTTCGGCCAAGAATTTTCATTTCGGTGCATCCGTAGTGTTTGCAGACATGAGCAAGACTTCATTTCTTTGTGTGTCTGATTTGTGTGCATTGCTCTTCAATAACATCTCACGTGAGCGTGCGTAAAGGATTCACTGGTGTCACTGGTCAATCTCGGATCAGTGCACGGCCGTTCTCTGAAATATCTCTCCGCTTCTCATGTCGTGCATTTATCCCCAGGACACAATTCGATATTGACATGCTGTCTGCTGCTTGTCCGATACTATCTCTCTGTGTTTGCGCTACATTGCGTTTTAAAGGTCTTCGGTCTTACTGGTTTCAAAGAGAATGCTTGGAATAATGTTGGTGGATGATATTTGATGGGATTTACATATCAATTGAGACTTGATGGGGGTGGTGGCGAGATCAGGTGGGCTTTCTGGTGGTGGGGGTGTGTTTGAAAGGTTTTCCTTGACATTTTATGAGTTTTTAGGTTCAGATTCGGTTTAATTCTCCGATTTTTATTTTTTTTGTTTAATTCTGATTGCATCAATATCAAATATTTTTTAAGACACCGCTCCAGAAGCACCTGTTTCAATTGTTTAATACTACACAAATGTTAGAACAACATATAACCAACCGAATATTTAGGATGAAATGTTTGAAGGTTTAATATATCATCTTCTGTGTCTCTTTTACAGCTGACATCATATCAACAGTTGAGTTCAACTCTACAGGAGAGCTCCTGGCCACTGGAGACAAAGGTGGACGTGTGGTGGTCTTCCAGAGAGAGCAGGAGGTAACGTTGAGTAGACATTAGTGTACACAGAATCTGATGAGTTATGGAGTTACTCAACACCATACTAATTGTAACATACAAATGTGACATTGGCTCTTAAATCTGATGGTATAAAAGAGCATACAGCAAGGCTAGTCAACTGGCGGGCCCGCCTTCACATTTCAAATAAGTGGAGAGACTTTAAGAACCGTGTGCTTTTAGAAATTCGCGTCCTGAGACGGTTTTAAGTCCAAAACGCTGCTACATTCACTAAAGTAATTCCCCCTGTACATAACGATTGACGTCTTATAAAGCGATTTGATCGGTCTGTCCCAGAAACTTAATGTTATTTGCAATGTTATAATCGGCAAACCACAGGCAGTCGTTTGCGGCTTTGCACACGCGATAGGTAGCGTTTCAAAACTTAAATTAAATTAATAAAAGAAAAGTGCTATTCGTTTTTGGTAAAAAAAAATTATATATATATATCTAAAAAATGAAAACATGTTTATCTGGAATAAATATAAATATCTGAGGTTGAAATAACAATTAAGACCATAACTCTGTGGTCCCACAGACCTGAACACAACCTCAAAATTAAAAATGACAATCCATGTCCATCAAAATAAATATTTTACTTGGTGTAATTACCATAAACAAGATTTATTCATGGATGAGTTTTAGTCGTTCTTTCTGGAATTTATTAGGGCTGCAGGATTAATGATATTTTAATCGTGATAACGATTTATGCTTCCCACAATTAACTGAGCATAATCGTTGTGATATTAATGTTTTAAAAGCAAGCACACAATTTCCCATAATGTCAGAAATTCACAGCAAAGCTTGTATCTTTTAAACTGACACTTTCCATGAATTAAAAAATCACAAAATTTGTTCACTGCATTTGTACTATTTAAATAGTTTTTTTGCAAAACCTACAGACAAACATGAAAGGTGATAGTAATGATTTATGAAAAAAACAAGAAATAAAAAATGGATTTGGTTTCATTTTAAAGGACACAAAATGTGAATGAGTGTTTAGATGATCGATTGCTTGCTTTGAAATACAGTGTTGAAGTGTTCAATGGCTGCAGATTATAACATATAAATTGGCTGTAAACTATAGGCCTAATAAAACATGCTGAAGTGAAATAACAAAAAAGTTCTGAACTGACAAAAGAATCGCGTTTAGCCCTAGAATTTCTGGAACATGAGTGCTATTTATTCTGCATATTTTCTGGTCCTATACCATCTTCTGTACGACTTTGTTTTTTGTCGTTGGCTATACGATCGTCTGTTGCGTCTGGAGACTCAGATTTTTGTTTCAGGCAATATTTTGTTTAGCACCACAAACGTGTGAAACCCTGCCGTCAACCCCTCCTCCTATCACAGCGGCATCAGATTTAAAGAGATTTCACAGTGTCTGTATATCCTCACACCATGATTCATGACCCAGTCTGTATCAGACCCCCTTTAACCCCCTCACTCCCACAGAGGGCAAATCTGTTTCCATTAATACCCCCGTCTTCTCTCGGCCTGAGCTCGGATTATTGATTTAGATGCCTCCCGAGGTGAGAACTCGCCCTAAAGATTGCTATTGAGATATTCCTCTTACCCCGGACCACCTTTGTGCTTTGAGATCACGACCTGTTTCACGTATACGTCAGGCATTCAGAAACGAAGAAAAGGGATAGAATCGGATAATTTTAAGCGTGAATTAATTTTAGGTGTAAAATTAAAAAATATGAATTATGGCAGGTGATGCTAACATAGGGATGTAATAGAAGGTTGTGATTAATGGTACAATCCAGAACGTTTTGGGGTTACATTTTTTTATTTTTTTTACATCAAAGATCAGTGTTCAAACCCATCTCCTTACTTATCCCTAATTCACAATTTACAGATTATAATACACTTTATAAAATAGGTATATGTAAGGTATTATGCAAATACATGTATATGTAATGTCAGAAGCTGATAACGTGGGATGAAAAACCAATAGGAGGCCAGAATAGATGTAAATTCATTCAGTAATGTTTTAAAAGCATCCTAGGGTGATTGATAAAATACAAATTATATTCAAAAGGCTACTTCGAAGATGCAGAAATTTTAACAAAGTATTGATTTTAACCTAATTTCTGTATTTTTTTATTTATTTAATGAACAAAATATGTATTAACACATTATTTCATACTATTGTGTTATTTTTATAGATTGGTTGGGTTTGCTATTATTAAAAAAAACGTATAAAACGAATATAGCTTAAGTTAGCGAAACTAAGCTTTTAGACCGTAGTATACTGTATGTTTTTATTCTTTTGATTTGCATCGTCCCTCTTGACTTTTTTGTCTTGTTTTTCACTTTTATTCTGTTGCAGAGTAAGAACCAGCCTCATCGGCGAGGCGAGTACAATGTTTACAGCACCTTTCAGAGCCACGAGCCGGAGTTCGACTACTTGAAAAGTCTGGAGATCGAAGAGAAGATCAATAAGATCCGCTGGCTGCCTCAACAGAATGCTGCGTATTTTCTCCTCTCCACCAACGGTGAGCAAACCCAATGTTTCCTACTGCTAGTTACATTCATGCTAAAAATGGATCGTGGTCTTCAGTACATGATGTTTTGTCTTGCACCTCAACAGCCTCATCAGTGATATTTAAGTGCATACCAAGCAATGTGTTTATTTAAAGGAATAGTTCACATAATAGTTACATCATTTAATTAATCTACATGACTCCAGTGGGTCAATAAATGTCCTGTGACATGAAGAGAAAACCATGAACATTTGAGCTTATTTAACAAAATAGAAATTTCGAAAAGAAATGCAAGGGTTAAATTAAAAAATGTCAATGTTGATTTACTTACTGTGTGTTCCCACCAAACGCGAATGAAGCGTTGAGCGTGAGTCATTGCAAAGAAGCGATAGGACATCCTGCGCGAATGAGGTGGGGCGAATGATATGATGCAAATTGAACGTTTCGATAGTTAAAAAAAATCAGAAAGTAAAAAATCTGAACTCTGGAAAAAAAAATGCGCCGCGCTAACCAATCAGGTGCTTGCTCTAGTAGTGTCGTGATTAAACGTAGCGAGCGGAGGCAAAAATCCGAAACAACAATGGAGGACAAAATCATTGTTGCTGTATGTGGATACCTGGAGCTGTACGATACATCTTAATTTGATCAAAATAGGAATAAAAAGGATCTTGCTTGGAAGAAAGTGAGTGGTGCGCGCACGACACTCCGAAAAGTTGAACTATTTCCATCTGGATTGATGCGCCGACGTGCCTAGAAAAATGTTTGCATGCACGTCACGACCCCATTTGCGCGTCTACATTTTCAAATAACAATTTTCGCGTGAAAAATATGTGAAATGTGAATCGGGCCTTAAAATGTTGTTAGTTTTCATCGCTCGTGACGAGACGAGTTTAATGACAGGTAGTCATGATGTGAGAACCAGAAATATGGAAGTTCCCAAAGTTCCCATATTTGTATTTAGCACTCAGATCTCAATGTGCGTTTAACTTTTTGCTAAATAAGCTCAACATTTTAATTGCCGATTTTAAACAATATTAAAAATAATTGGAATTCTCAATAAAACAAGAGATTGTTCATATTTGGGTGATCCATTTGCTTAATTCATATTAAATTGGATATCATTATTATTGAATTGGTGACTGAGAGCCATTGAGTAGTGAGCGTGAGAAGTGACTTTTCTTAGTTTTAAATTGGTCTGTATTCGCAGGAAAATAATATAAATTTCAGAATATTTCAAGTGTAAACTGATTTGAGAGCAAGCTCCTAAGACACAAACTTTTATCAGTTATCTGCAATGGAAGGTTGTTGGAGGTTTTTGGATATTGCCCATAGCAGGATTAATCTGGTTAATTGTGAGACATTGATAGTTGTTGATTTATCTCCCGTCTGTTTTGTGTCCTGCTGGGTTTCCATTGAATTAGCAGATTGCAAAGTTTTCCCTGATCCTAACATCACACACACTTATTCCTCTTTGCCATGTTGGCACTCATCTCCTTGTCCAGATAAAACTGTGAAGCTTTGGAAAATTAGCGAGCGAGATAAACGACCGGAGGGATACAACCTGAAGGATGAAGAAGGACGAATCCGGGACCCCTCCACCATCACGGCTCTGAGGGTAAGACTGTGTCTTCATTTAAACTTATTTTTTTATTTTTATGACAAACCCACCACAGACAAAACATCCTGGCAATGTAAGACTAATGCAATGCACTTTTAAGCAGATGGAGAATAGGTAAAGTACGTCTTAATCTTTTGGCTCTAGTATGTGAACAAAAATAAGCTCTGATGTAGTTTGGCAGCTATAGCTTGTTGTTAATGTGAACGTGGCTATTCCCTGCACACCAGAGGAGGATTATGGGTTGGAGTGAGTTTCATATCTTGCCAGATGCAGCTGACGGGGAATGGGCTATGGTGTAGTGTTGTGCATGGTCTTGAAATATTTGATTGTCCCTTGCTGTTGTTTGAGTCCTGTGCACCTGTCCGTGTGGATTCACACCGTGAAAGTGAAATGTGTCCAGGTGTGACCTGCTGCTATAGCTGTGGGCAGATGATAAATGTCAGATATTCATGTAATGTTTGATACTCTGCTTGTCTCTCTGGACAATTGTAAGATTTGAATGTGTCCTTCCTGTATTTACCCTTCATATAGTAGTCGCAAGAAATTTTCAAATGAAATCAGCATTTCTAGATGCATTGTGGAAATGTTGTTCCAGTCCAGTGTCTGTTGAATTTCAACAAAATCAAACCTCAGGAGTGACATAAAGTCATCCAGCAGCAATGTGAAAGACTGACAGCATGACAAGACACATGAAACCTGTTATAAAAATCCTGGTTCATAAAATATATTTTTTTATATATTTTCCTAAACATGTAGAAATATGACTTTCGTGTTGATTAGATGTGAATATGAACTTGTTTTCTTTGCAGTATATGAGGGCTGAAAAAATACAGAGCATATTTTTTGTTGTTTTCTGTTTCTCCAGTTTTCGTTTTCTGCAGATACATGCAAATAGAAGCTATATTTTTATTTGAAATTTGAGAGAAATATTGTAAGCTGGTTTCAGAATCAAATTGATCGTTTTACTTAAACACATACAGTACCTATAAATAAAAAGGAAATTGAGAAAACCTCAAAGTAACTTTAAAATGCTCTCTTAATTTTTATCTGGAACTGTACATTAACATTAGCAATGCATTATTGTATGTTGTCACATAGAATTTATAGAACAATACGCAATTATTTACCGCTTTTCAAAAATATAAGCACTTGGTTCCAGTATATGTTAATATGTCATTTAATCTATTTACCAGTATATTCCCATATACGTTTGCTTCGGGGTACTCTTGTCATTTTTAAAGCTTTTATCTTTATTCAGCTTGAATTGACGAATGATAGGTTTTTCTAAGGGAAAAGGGATGGTCTTAAATCTTTATTCAAAACTATAATTTGCACTGTATCAGTCAATGGTGTGAGGTTGGGATGGGATTATTTGACAGTATTTAGCATTCGGAAAACAGAAACTGTTTGATTTTATTATCTTGAGATTCTGTTTGGTTGCACACTAAGTAGCACACACAAATACATGGCAGGATTTGATTTTGTCCATCACAAAAATGATTTAATCTTGAAATTTGTTCTTTTATAGACATTTCAAAGTGACAACATAAAGAAACGTTACTGCGCTTGCGCGCATTCGTGGACTGCCCTTAACTTCCGGACACATTCACAAACAATAGAGTGCCTGTAAATTATTTTCGATAACTAGCAAAAGAAACCGCTTGCCTCTCCATCAATTTTTGAATTTAGACTGCAATACCAAGCCCAACCGCTAGATGTCTATACGGTTTCTTTGAATGCGACAAAACTACAGGACCCATTTAACAAATTGTTTATTTAATAAAATGAACATACAACCAAATTCAACAATTCGTTTATTTAATTCAATTATTATAAATAAAAATAATAATATAAATCAATATTAACATTTTACATTCAAATTAAATATAAATAGTTATATTATTAGACACTAGCCAAACAAAAACCGGAAGTTTACTGGGGGTCAAGCACACGCTTGTCCGATGAAACTGTATATATGGGAAGGCCGGAAGAAGAAGCGTTAAAAAATCAAAGGGTATACTGATATAAGACCAAAACAAGTCATAACACTCTATTAAAACCTGCCCAATAGACCCAAAATGTGCAGTAAAGAAGTAAATATGGTAGATATCCAGGTATATTCAGATCCAGGTATCTAGTCCCGCATCAATATTCATTTAGCATGGATTTCTCACCGCTTCACATGATACAGTGGTATTACATGATATTTAGCAGTGTTTCAGAGACGACTGTATTGTGTTTAAGACTCCACTTCTCTCTTTAACTAACAATTCAGCCCACAGGAGACCAAAGCTGGAGGGCCTGAAATGTACTCCCACGTGTGTGTGTCTGTGTGTGTGTGTGTGTGTGTGTGTGTGTGTGTGTGCAAAAGCAGGGCATTCATCACTTTACACACACTGAGCACTGCAGAGAGGAGACTGAGATAAAGAGGGTGGATCCCTCACAGGCACTCCATAGGGTACATCTGCCCCACCACCAGCACTAGAAGGGGCTAACCGTGTTTACTGCCTCCCAAACAGACCAATTCACCCAGGAAATCATTTCTGCCGGCGGAGGGGCTTGTCGTTACCAATAAAACGAAATTTTAGATATCTTTAGAACAATAGGTGCATTTTGTGCTTGGACCACCACAAACAAAAGAGGATGTAGATTTGTGGTATATGTGTATTTTTCATTGACACACAAATGCATAAATACACATTTTCTTGCTCGCACAGTCGCTCAGAACCCATGTTGGTTTATGATAATGTGATGAATTTCAATGCGATTTGTCATATCTCATATGAAAAATCTGCAATGCAGAAGATATGAATGATGTATTTGGTGTAAATGTAATGTGGCACTTATTCAGCCCCCCTCGTGACATGAATGTCTGAACATCTCAGCAGTCAAAACTAATCTATGCTTGATTGAGAAATAATAGCTTCAATCAGCACAGATCGCACCTGTCAACTGAATTCATGACGTTACGCTCAATGGGACACTTTTATTACAGAAGGCACATGCAGTGTAATACATGCAAGTGATCTGCATAAGCAAAGAAAACGCAGTACAAATATGTTTTACGGTAAAATGTAAAAGATTTATTTTTTAAACCTATAGTAATTTAATTTAGATTAGCATTATGCATTTCAAATTGCTTTAAAGAGAAATTATTTTCAGAAAAAAACTCCTTTATAAAATACATTTGTAAAGAATGCATATCAGTAATAGTTCTTCTACTGTTTTGAATTAAATGTATATTTGTTGTATATCATTTTTTTACGAATGTATACAAATTCTTATGTTTTCCATTACATTTCTATAAAAGTAATGACCTGCCGTAAAAATGTGACTCAAGAATAATTAATGTGGTAGTAAAAGCAGTAAAATCTGAAATAAGCACGTAAACATAAACAATAGGTTGTCCCACACCCCAACCCCCGCCTCACATGGAAATAAGGATGGAGTTCCCATGTGTGATGTGATAATGACCTGCCTCCTCCTCCACCCCCCACCGCTGGTGGATGAGCGTTCATCATGTCTTTAGTGAACAGGACACGCTCCGCCATGCCGTGTCTGTCATTAAAGCACGTCATGCACCGCCCCTGCCGTGAAGCACATGTAAGAGCGCCGGTCCTAGATTAGTCATGAGTAAAGACCTGTGCTTCCTGTTACTGTTGTGCATTGTGGGACTCCACACATCTTCAGGTCTTGACTGTGTAGTTTTGGGATATGGTGGATGCAGGTGAGGTGATGAGAGAATGAAGGAGTATTTATATTGCCAAAGTGGGCATTCTTTGATGTGTAGATCCTTTGTTGCACTTATTGTTTTTACAGTGGGTTTAACCTAACAATTCGTATTATCAAAATTTTTGTTATATAGTCACGTATAGCTCCTGTCCCGGATGCTGATTGGTCAGAACAATGTTCCCTAAATGCACACAAACATCTGGCAGACGTCTATTAAATGTCCCCATTAACATCTGCAATATTTCTCGGAGACGTCATAAAGACTTCTAGAAGATGTCTGTAAGATGTTTATCATTTAAAATGGGTGTAAAACGGCTCTTTCTAAGATGTTCAGCAGATTCTTATACACTGCAGATGTTTTCCAGATCTTTAGCAGACGTCTTACATACGTGTGCTAGCTGGGTATAAGCCAATTAGAAATACATCCATAATATAGTGTAATGTGGTAAGAGCTTTGTGTAAAATACCATGGCTCAAGTGTTGGAGCGAAAGAATACCTCAATAAATTTGGATCATATATTATTAATATCAGTTATTATGGGGGTCACAATATTGTGCAAAAGTGCTTCGGGCGACCTGAGTTTGAGTCCTGGCTCTCTTGATTACCCTATCAAATAAAGCTTTGAAAGCCTAAGAAGACCTTAAATTGTAGCTGTAGTTATAAAATCACTATTTTGAACACCACTTGTGACTTATGTATTGCCTAACAACATATTGCCTTGAGCTGTATTTCAGTGTTTTTTCAAGTATTTGCATTTTTTAAAATGAATTATTTGTCTTTTTTGTACCCTGTCAGGTACCTGTGATGACGCCCATGGACCTGATGGTGGATGCAACACCTCGCCGCATCTTCTCTAATGCACACACCTATCATATCAACTCCATCTCAGTCAACAGCGACTATGAGACGTACATGTCCACAGATGACCTGAGGATCAACCTATGGAACCTGGAGATCACAAACCAAAGCTTTAGTATCCTTTCATAATTTAGAAAGACAGTCTTTTCTGTTTTGTCTTCGTAGAAGTAAAATTTGGATTAATGCATATAATTGCCATGTAAAACTGATATTTATGATTGTAAATTCTAATTGGGTAAGCCACGTTTGAAGCGTTTTCATTATAGGCCGAGTCAGTTTCTACCTAGATGTAAAGAATACTGGAATACTTCTGTTACTAAGCCAAGAACAAAGGATTTGGCTAAACCAACAATGAAAACAAGTAGACCACCGGTGGACTGCGCTGTCACTTAATTCTGATAGATAACATGTCTGTGATGTACATTACATCCATAACCCTTTATCAAGTGTCCGACACTAATCACGACCCCTGCCATGCCTTCTCAAGGGTAAATAGTGTCTGCCTTACACGATCACACGCTCCTAATCGATCATTATTGATTTCCATTGTGTAGGACCCTGCAGAGCTGAAATGAGAAGATGTTGAGAGTCCATATAGATTGTTATTGGGCTCGATCTGGATGGACAAAGCCTGTTGTTAACCAAAGCTCTCGCACTTATGATGGATTCACACTGCCAACACCAACAGATTTGTGTGGTTATTTTATGGCCACAGTATCTCTTTTTATGATTCGATTTTCTACAGTTTCTCAATTATGGATTTACTCTGTCCTTTAGGAAATATGGGTGATCTGAAGCCAAATGTCGTCTGGGGCCAGATCTTACAGATACACATTCATCAAACATGAGTTATTGAAAGGGATCGATGAGGATTTTTAGGGTTTCATTTGGTTTGTGTATAAAATGTTAGAGGTGTGAAATGTTGTGGGTCCTTGATTCTGCTCACTCAGACATTGTGGACATAAAGCCGGCCAACATGGAAGAGCTGACGGAAGTGATCACATCAGCCGAGTTTCATCCCAACCAGTGTAACACACTTGTGTACAGTAGCAGCAAGGGCTCCATAAGACTGTGTGACATGAGAGAATCTGCACTGTGTGACAACCACTCCAAATGTGAGTTCAGTTGCGGTTTTTGGATTGAATATTTTTTTTTTTAAAGAAATCCATCAAACAAACACACCTCAACTTCTCTCACTATCTCAAGAGTAAAGAGCTACAGGCCCAAAGCGCAGCCAATCTTAATGGTAAGCGGGTCTTCCAATAGCTTGTCGGTTGACGCGTGGGCAGGCGATTTCTTTCGCCTTGCTGTGGGTGTGCTTTTCCGGGAGAATTGATCAATAAGGAACCTTGGCGGTTCCTAGTTGAGAAGCGCTTTTAGAGACCCACTACAACCCATACCTAGAAGAAAAGTTCACAAAATAATAACTTAGGCAAAACTCATTTTTATGTGGTTGGAGTTGGTTGTCAAGGTCAAGACCACGAAATCAAACCTTTGAAGTATTCTTGACTGAACACACCTTGTTTCCTTCATCAGTGTTCGAGGAACCAGAAGACCCCAGTAATCGCTCATTCTTCTCAGAAATCATCTCCTCCATCTCAGACGTAAAGTTCAGCCACAGCGGACGTTACTTAATGACCCGCGACTACCTCACAGTGAAGGTTTGGGACGTCAACATGGAGAACAAACCTCTGGAAACTTACCAGGTACCGACTCCACACATCATTTTGACCTATCCTAATGCAACACTTGAACAAATGTAGCAGCACTTTAATGTCACAAAATAAGCATTGAGATAATACTCAAAAATTTCACGTTGACAGGCAATGACCACTAGGCTTCAGTGCCCCATGCATGTTACTTGTGTAACTAAGACAAGAGCCGAAGAAGAATGAGCTTGTTTGAGAAGCTTTAGGAGTGATAGCGTCAAGTAACGGGTCACTTTTTTTGCAGCTTGCGATGTTAAATCCAGAAGCACAAATAGTTTACTTAGATAATTCATTCGGAAATGCGTTTGAGTAAACATGATGCTTTTGCAGAGTTTTTTTACCTAAGGGAGGAGTTCAAACAGACCAATCACAGTGCTTGCGGTCCGTGCTGAGTTGACGCGTTGTTACATTTTTCTAGAGGTGCATGTCAGGCTACGGTGTAGGGTACGCGGCTCTGTGTAAGTCCTATGCACGAGTATAACTTAAGCTATGTTGTATAGGGTGATGAAATGAACCAGTGATCAATATTATAGATCTTGTTACAATAGAAGAGAACAATCTAAATCTAACTAAATATAAATGCAAACATCAAAGAGAGCTGCCATCTACATGCACTATTAGAACCAGAAAATGTTATAGTCAGTGTTAAGAACTGTAACAGGACTGAACAATACAAGCTTTCTAACTGATCTTGTGTACTCTTTTACAGGTCCATGACTACCTGAGAAGTAAACTGTGCTCACTGTATGAGAATGATTGCATCTTTGACAAGTTTGAATGTGTCTGGAATGGGACTGACAGGTACAGAGACAATCACACCAGATTTTGTTGATCATTATTCTGAACAGCCCACAGTTTAAGGGGGCCACGATATACCGTCAATAACCGTGATATAAAAAAATTCACATTTATGGATATTAATGTTAATTCTACACATACCACAATATAGTAAATCATGTAGCAGCCATTTACAGTTTTGGCTTAAATGAGTAGTTCACTTTCAAAATACAATTTTATGATAATTTACTCACCACCGTGTATTGGTTTCTTAAATCGTAAGGTTTTTGATGAAAACATTCCAGGATTATTCTCCTTATAGTGGACTTCAATGGACTCCAAACGGTTGAAGGTCAAAATGACAGTTTCAATGCAGCTTCAAAGGGCTTTAAACGATACCAGACGATGAATAAAAGTCTTATCTAATGAAACGATCGGTCATATTTTTTTAAAAATGTTTATGCTTTATAAACACAAATACTCGCCTTGTTCTGCGATGCACGTTCATGACTTCACAATATATGTAATAACGTTAAAAAGGTCACGCTTTGACGTAGGAGGAAGACCCTAGTCTGTGTTTACAAGTTGAACAAGTTTTCAACGTAACAACATATTACATGAAGTCATGAACACCCATTGTCAATTTCATCATTAATCTTGTGTATTTACAAAACCTTTCCCTAGATATTGTGATATCTATTATTTATTGTGATAGTTATTGTGAATTATAATCGTGTAGTGAAAAGCTTAATATCGTGACAGCCCTAAATCTGAGCTACTACCAAACAGAGAACGACAAATCATCAAGTAATGTTATTCTTTCCCCTTTTCCTATTAGCGTCCTAATGACAGGCTCCTATAACAACTTCTTCCGTATGTTTGATCGAAACACTAAGCGTGATGTGACGCTGGAGGCCTCACGGGAGAACAGCAAACCCAGAGCCATCCTCAAGCCGCGCAAAGTTTGTGTCGGCGGGAAACGGCGCAAAGATGAGATCAGCGTGGACAGCCTGGACTTCAGCAAGAAGATCCTTCACACAGCTTGGCACCCCAGTGAGAACATCATCGCTGTGGCCGCCACCAACAACCTCTATATATTTCAGGACAAGGTCAACTAGCGAGTAGCTCGGATGTCTAACCACAGCATCCTGAGGCGTTAAAGACTTGGCCTATGAAATTTGGACTCCAAACAATGGACAGTTTCAAGAGAGCAGACTTTGCCTTCACAGCAGACTGTCTGTACTGCATTGAATCTTACCAAATGTACAACTTGATGGTGCACTGCAAACAACGGACAATGACACTGGACTGCTTTTATTTCTCTACCAATGTTCTCCCTTGCTGTAGCTTTTGGTGGTTATGCAGCGAAACTATCCTTTTACATTTCAGGTTACCGAAGGCCCTTCCACGTGACTCACCCGGCCTCTGCAGGAAAGCTGTAGTTACCAGGAAATTAAATGTGTGAAGCTTTATTCTCAAAAACATTTAACCCTAAAGGCCCGCAGTGAATTGTAGATTGAGCAAGGTACCGCCCACATATAACGTCTTGCTAATTGTCCTGTAATCTTTGGTTGACAGAAGTCATGGCCCCGGTTTCACAGACAAAGCTTAGCCGAAGCAAAGACTACGCCTTTGTTAAAATTAGGATATTTAAGTGGCTTTTAATAAAATGCCTTAAATAAAAACATTACTTGTGTGCATCTTGAGACAAAACAATGGCAAAGACATTTGAAGTTATGGCTGGGCAAGGCCCTATTCACATTTTGCGTCTTTTCCGCGCACATATTCGTTATTTTAAATGGAGACACGCTGCAGCCACGTGGAAATAGGTGGCGACGTGGTCGCGACTCGCATGTGGTGTGATGCGCTCTTTCTTTCATGAGCGTTAGCGCTGAATCAAGATTCTCAGCTTTTCAGAAATGCGCAAGCGCAATGGAAGTCATGCGACAAGAACCAAACAGCCAATATAGACAAGCTCAATGAAAATGGAGACAAAGATGATCACAGCAGACTTTTGCAACATATTTTCGGTGCATATAACTGAACTCAACGGCTGCTTTGGAAAAAAAGAGAACATCGTGTAGCTCACGTTTTCCGCGCAGTTTTAGACGTGAAATGTGAATCGGGCCCAAAACAGCTCTGTGAAACCGGGCATTGAAGTTGAACTTAACCTAGGACAGATGTTGTACCTTACAATTTAGTATCAAATACAGTACAAACACTTAGGCGAGTCACATGAAAGAGTCTTAAAGGGGTAGATCACCCAATAATGACAATTCTGTCATCATTTACTTACCCTCTTGTCATTTCAAGCCTGTATGACTTTCTTCAGCAGAACACAAAAGATATTTTGAAGAAGGTTGTTAGGAGAATCCAAAAGTTGTACCTTTTGAATTACATATGTTTGTGTGTCCAAACAATAGAAGTGAATAGATACCGCCATTGTTCGGTTACCAATATTCTTCAAAATATCATCTTTGATAATTACAGAATTTTCAAATATGGGTAAACTATACCTATCAAAACAACAGGAAATGTTTCGATGGACAGTATTCAGCCACCGTCTGATTCTAGGATTGTGGCAGAACTGAGGATGCCGATGGCTATGACCATGCATTGGCCAACTTTTCAGTTTAATCTTTTAAGTATTTTACTCCATGAAGGTGCATGCATCATTTCTGAATCCAGCTGTTGGTTCATTGATGCAACAAACATAGGAATGCTGTCAATGTAGCAAATGTCCTAACGGTATGCTTTTTGTTCTAATTTTATAAAGAAAAATGGAAGAAAAATCATAATAAAAATGAGGAAGAACAAATTTCGTTTTTTTTAGCTTTATAATCTGACAGAAAATGACAAGATAATTATCATAAAACCAAACAAAAAAAGTTGCATTTATTTCCAGTTAATGCATACAGAAATATAGCAACGATCAAATCAAACCGCTTTAAGAAATATTTTACATAACCATAATGTACTGGATGGCGCAGGCTTTCCCATTATTGTTGACCAGCCTAGTGCCATTGATAATCCACATCAGTATCAAGTGTGACATGTACAAACGCACCCACCTGATGATTGAATTTATTAGATTGACAGCAACATTGTGCTAGCCTACATGTAGTGGGCGAACAGGGAATCATCTTGCACAGTAGATAACACAGACGTTTCAAAGTTAGACAATGTCTTTAACACTGTGCGGTGACAAACGCAAGTCTGACTATCTGAAGGCCTTTGACCTCACTTCGTAGAGCGGCGGGAAGGTTCTGAAGCCGTTGGTGGTGGCGGAGGTCCTCTGCGGTCCAGGTCCTCGATATAGAACGTGATGAGTTTGCGGCGTTCCTCTGGGACACAGTCTAGGACCAGGTAACGTTTATCGTTCTGGAGGATTTTCTCAATGTCCTTGAAGTACTGGTCTGACTCCTGGATCAGCTTCCGTGATCTAAAGAGAGAGAACGAAAGACGAAACTCATCATTGCTCTACAAGACGATAATGACTATAATACGATATGATAAGGCCAGGTGCATTTCAACCAAAAATAATTCAGAGACAGAGGATATAAAAATGTTACTCGTTTGCTTGCCTCATGTTATTCCAAACATGTCTGACTAACATTTGAGCGTAGCACAAAATACTTAGTAGAGTAGTCCATATGCTATGCTTTCATTTAAAGTCATGACACATTTAGGTTTTGACACATGGATTGTCAACAATAAAGGGTGAGCGAATGATTTCAGGTGTGGCATTCTCTTAACAAGTGCAACATACCGATACGTGATGAATTTCGTTTCCTTCAAGAGCGTTCTGAAGTCAGCTTTGGCTGTGATGTATTTGTCCTTTATATAATCTTCAAATTCCCGTTGTTTTTTCTAGACACGGAGGGAAATGCAGAGCAGGAATTTATCATGATGATACAAAGATAAAATGAGCTTAATATTGAAAAAGGAACTATTACACTCACTCTGTCACTGCTGGAGAACTTGATGCAGCGTGGGTCATCTTTAATGATCTTCTTCACTTCTTTCCATGTCGTGGTCAGTGTGATCTATCGGTAAACAGAGAGTAAGACCACATACGACTAATACTTCAGAAAATGAAGATATGTGAATAGACATGATATTTTTCTGCAGAAATAAACCCAGCCAAATGAAAGCTTTGACCAGTAAATCTGATATCACATTTTATAAATAAATAACTAGACAATAAACCAATTAAATATTTTGTTCTGATGGTCTTATGGGATAGAAGTGTCCACTGGCTGCACAATTCAGCAGATACTTATTCTCTACCTTTCAAACAGATTCATAATAAGTTTCGCAATTGACCACTCACTGACTCAGAGAGGCATTCTGGGTCCAAAATTGTGCGTGCATAGTTCATCCAAAAATAAGATTCTGTACATTTACACGCCCTCAGATTGTTCCGAACCTGTATACAGTTCTGATGAATACACAGGAGGATATTTGAAAGAATGTCAGTAACCAAACAGATCTCATTCCCCATTTACTGACACAGCAGTGAAAATAAATACTGTTAGTAAGATCTGTTTGGTTACTGACATTCTTTCAAATATCTTCTTTTGTGTTCATCAGAACAAAGTCAGTAACCAAACACATCTTACTAACAGTATTTATTTTCCCTGCTATGGCAGTGGATGGGGGATGATATCAGTTTGGTTACTGACGTTCTTTCAAATATCTTCCTTCGTGTTCATCACAGAATTTTCATTTTTGGCTGAACTAAAAGATCATAAAAACTTAGCTCAAGTTTTTAATATTACTACCACCATGATCTATCAGTTTTTTAGCCTTCCATACAACCTATACTGATGTATTGTGTTTGTCTTGAACACCAGCCTCACCATAGAGGTCTCATCTAACAGTAGCCTGAAATATTCCTTCTTCCTCTTAGTGAGAGCCTCCACATGCTCCTCAAACAGTTTCTCCTTCTCGTGTCTCTCCAGCAGAGATGACGACTCCCACCGGTGGTCCTTACGCAGACTGCGTCTCGTTTCTGACCATGTAGCATCCGTAGACTTGACCTATGTGCAAACACAAAGCATAAAATCAAAACACAAACAGTAAAACGAAATGCCAAGAAGAGAAACTCAAGTGTTCCGGCGCTGACCATATCAGACATGAGAGCTTTGAAGTGCTGGGTGGCCTCCTCACGTTTGTGCTGCTCTCTCTCTCTGTCGATCTCTTTGGTCTGTTCAGATCGAGCTCTCTGCACCTCCCTCTCTCTCTCCCTCAGACTCGCATCGACACGAGCCTGCCTCTCCAGCTCCTTCTCTTTTTCAGCGTCCACGCTCTACACAACACAGGTTTGAGTCAAGAGAAAAGTACCAAAGCTACAGGAGTATATGGTAGAGTTATGTTTGTCTAACCTTTGCCTGTTTCTCCACATACTGTTTGTACAGTTCTTCTCTAGCAGCAGAGCTCTCCACGGCTTTGTAGCGCTGGTCGGTCTCCAGCTTGTCCTTTACTTTGCTCCAGCGTTGGGTGGTGTCCACATGGTGGTCCGACAGTAAATCAAAGAAGTCCTGCTTTACCTGTGGGCAGAAAGGAGAAACTGACGGATTGAACCAATATTCGGCTGGGGCTCCAAAATATTTTTGGTGGTGTATGAAACAACGCTTATTTTTAAGGTTAAGGATCTTGTCTTTGTCTCATGATGTCAACTAAATGTACTTGGAAAAGCCCCAATCCAGCAACACGTTGATCATCAAGACAAAACAATAACGCTGCTCGTTCTGTGCGATGCTACTAACAGACCTTCTCAACTTTGTTCTTGGAATCTTCCTTGTCCTTCTTTCTCAACGCTATCATGGACTCTGTGAAAATGGCTTCTCTGTCCTTCATCTTCTCTATGGCTTTAAAGCGAGGATCCTTCACGTGTTTTGCCGCAAACTCGCTGAATGTGGTCCTACGAGTCGCAGGGAACATATACGTTCTAGTCCATCAAAATAATATGGTAGAATGTTTATCTCTCTGAAGACTTTTAAAAATTTAATGCCTGGTCCTTCAACAGACCTGATGTTAAGCTTGGCATCTTCCATCATCTTCTTAAAGTCATCTTTAGCCTGTGTGAGTTTATTCTTCCTCTCCTTCCTCTCCTCTTCAGCACGGGTCTTCACATACTGATCAAACACCTGCTCAGACAAATGAAGGGGAATTCACAAAAACTTTCGTGACAATAAGAGCTTCTACAAACAAGCCTGAAGGAAGCTGTATTACTCGCCTGTTTCCTTTCTTTAGGGTTGAGCAGCAGATATCGCGGGTCAAATACGATCTTGTGCAGCTCCTTGTCCCATGTGGAAAAGGCTGAAACCTGCAGGTATGAAGTGAACAGACATGACTTACAGAGAAACGGTTTAGTCTAGAAATTAGACCTTAAACAGTATATGAAAAATGCAATTCTTCAAATTTACAATGTTTAATGTTCCAGGTTTACTTCAGGATAAACTCAATAAAGATAACATGCAAAATGCTGCAGATCACCCTGAAAAATACTTCGTTTTGAGATTAAGAAACAGTATTTTTAGTAATGCACTTACAAAGGAAGTCTATGGAGCAAAACAAAATCAGTTTGTACTTAAACTCCACATTTCTGCTTTCAAACACATGATATTTAAGTTACATCAATCCTTTGTTGTATAGGGCTAACTATCGGACTGAATCTTGTTACATTATACCTCCATTTTCACCACTGTATGTGCATTACAGCGATCAAAACTTTGCAATTATACACGTCTTGTATTGAACCCAGAACCCATAAACAGTGGTCTTTATCAGGTTTAATAAAGTCTCATATATTTCTGTCTTTTGTAATAGTTTGATGAATGTCAATGTGGAGTGGGGTCTTGTTGAATCAAACAACAGGCAAATAGGTTTCCATGTCAAACCCATCAAATACAATAGAAAGCAGTTAAACACACAATTCAATATAAACTACATTTCCTACGGCATTTAAAAAAGATTATTTTGTCATAACATGCAACAATTCAGACTGAAGTGTTAATCTATTATCAATTAACAGACAGATTTAGAAATTCTAGTATGAACAGGTATAAAAGAAGCTAGACTGCTGTCAGGTGGAGCTGGGCAGTATGACCATATAAACCCTGCCACAGTAGACATGTGTTAATCCACAGCACATACACAAAACAATTGACATACACAACCTAACGTTAAGAGTTAAGAGTTTTATTACAATTCGAGATATTTCGTAGTTATGTTTTTTAGAAATGCGAAGCTTTGATGCAGCTTAAGCTGATTTGCGTATTCAAGGGCAAAATTAATGTTCTATTTTACTATTGACATGAAGTTATATTGATCAATTTACACCAATTTATATATCTTACATGCATTTACTAACTTATTGCGGTTTATACATTGTGATGCTGTCTATTGGGCGGCAGAAAGCTGTCGGATCTCAACATTATTTGTGTTCTGAATATGAATGCCGGTATTACGGTGTAAGGCGAATCATTTATAACGGAATTATCATTCTTTGAAAACTAAACATATAACAAATCACTCACCTTTATTACTCACTTTTGGACTAGATTTTTGGACTATTAAAACTTTTGGTCATACTGGCCACTCACCCAAAGCACAAATTATCTAACACAACCTCAGAGCAGTTCACAGGTAAGAAAGTGACAGACAACAGAGAAGAACTGAAGCTGTAATAATAATAATAATAATATACTGAATGATAGCAACAAGAATGAACTTAAGATTGTACCTTGGTGGGCTTCCATTCAGATTTATGTGTCTAACATTACAGAGCTGCTTAGAGAATTGCGTTGGATTCAAGTGTTTTACCCCTCTCTCCAGCAGCATGTCCCTGAACTGGTTCATTCGGGCCTCCAGGGGCACCAGAGCCCGATCGCGAGCAGCCTTCAGCTCGGCCTCCACGGCCACATCTTTTCCTGCGTCAGCTTCCTTCACATCGTCCTTCCTGTAAAGTAGAGGACAAGAGAATAAGAAAACCATTCTGGAATGCACCTGCTCTTTTTGGGTGGGGTAGAATCACCCCCTTTTCTTTTTGTAGAACCTCAAGTTTCAATTAAACAAATTAAGTTACAAATGGAAATGGTTTGTTTGTGCGAAATCTATGATTTGGGATATATTTTTATACATATTGTCCTTGCATTAACTGACAATTTTGCGTTTTGAATCGTTCAATAGACTGACAGATACGAGCAACACACCATTTTTCCTTTCTGTTCTTGAAACCACATTCTCAAACCTGTATCACACATCAATAGACATCAATGAGGAGCTGAAGTTCACTGGGGTTTTCCTAATGGAGGCTAGAGAGAGGTCAAGCAAGGTGGGTTACCTTGGAGGCCCATGTTGGCATCACCAGAGCTTAGAAGCGTTCCCTGAAAAATAGTCCCCAGTGCAACAGGACCACTGTTTGGGGTCAGGGGGAGGCAGGCGTGAAGGGCACTGATGGGAAACAGCGACTGATTTGATTTGGTTAACGATATGGAGTCACCACTTTTAACAGACCCAAACTAAAGACTACCAGAGCTAAGAAAAGTTAGCAATGGGTGCATTTTGGTAAAAAAACGTGTTAAAACTCGTCAAAAAAAACTGACATTTAATGGTCCAATCAATTTATCTTTTGGTCAGGGTATGTACGAAAGCCGTTCCTTTTCTTCATATGACAATAAAGAGAAGTCAAATGCTGCTTCTTGATTCATGTGCATGATTAAATAACTAGGTGCTCTGCAAGGGTGAGTGTTGGGCCCGTTTTGATTCCTTGGTTTGGTACTTACTTTCTCTTTTTAGCCTTAGAAGGCTCATCTTCAAGTGTATCCTCTGCTGCATCAAACTCCTCTTTGCTCATTTCTGCAGAATAAATTACAATTTGAATATTTATGTAATGAATAGGACAATGAGATTATGGTTCCTGCAAATAAAATAGGAAGTCATGCTTGTGCAATGCTTTAATGTTGTTTAATGTAATGCCATTTTTCGCAAGACCCATTAAATCCCGCAGTTCAAATCACAAAACATATTATAGAGACCCTCACCTATCTTCTTGTCATCTTGACCCCTTTTGTGGCGAGGTTCTTGAAGGTATTTGTCCACATCAGAGCGCCCCACCAGCTCCTCGGGTCTGTCCCACTTGGAGTGTCTTGTAGTTGGGTTGTAGAAAAACACACGATCATCTCCAGTCCAGACCACACACCTAAACACAAACATGTTACTGTAAACTCTGAAGAAGGGTATAGAGTACGTGAACCCCAATCAAACATTAAATAGAGAAAGGGAAGAAGCTCACCAGGGAGTACCAGGAATTGGGTTTGTGGCTATAGGTCTGCCTTTCTGTGCTGCTTTTTCCTCCTCTGTCATCTCTTCCTCTCTTGGAAACTACAACAACAGAATAAATCAATAATTTTTCCTTAATGCTCAAGAAGTATAAACTGCAGAGTGTTGTGTACTTGCCACTTTGGATTCGCCGAAACTGTCAATTTTGCCTCTCATTATTATATCCCTAGTCTCTAAAGCATCACCAATCTGTCCATCTTTAGCCCGGTCACTCTCTCTATCTGCTCAGACAAAAACAAGCATGTTTTTTTAAAACGACACTAAAGCATAGGCCACATACAATCTTAAGATATTGAGCTGGCATACCCCGCTCTTTTAGTTCATGTGGTTTCTCCCAAGTGGACTCCAGAGTGCGATTGTTGTAATAGTAAGTCCTTCCATCGACTGTTTTGTACTCTGTCCATTCAGGAAGAGAAAGTGCTCCAGCTAGAGAAGCAGGAGTTGCAGTGATGGCCAATTGTGGGTGCATCATGGGTACCAACGGAGGACCCATGCCTTGTAGCACACCTAAAACAAAAAATAAATATGCAGTCAATATCCACAGATGAAGACAGAGCATGTAGCATGTCTGCTCTCAAGTCTGAATAACACAGTACAAGGGCGCCATCTACTGGTCACGGAATTACTAAAAAATTTAAAGTCACATTTTTTGTGTTTCACTTGAATTTACTGTTCTTTATGAAGTTAAACATGCTGAATGTGAAAATCATGTAAAAAATGATCATTGATGGTACTCAACAAAATATATATATATTTTTACATTCAGTATTATAACAAGGTACTGGCATAATACTCAAACAACATTTTAACATAAGAGTTACTAAAAATGAGTCGACCAGAACTTCAGAAGTGTACATTTGATCATTTTTGTCTTTTATGACTAATACCGTCCTCACGAAACAAGTTCCAGATGTATTCATCCATCATCGCTTCTTCCCACCTTCCCTGTGCTACAGAAATTTCTAGAATTTTCTGACAGTGACAACTGGAAAATACATTTTAAAATATGTGAAATTTTGTACAGATTTTGTTTATTTGCAATATACCGATATATCTCCATTAATGATATAAGCAGAAATTTACTAGAGCTTATTAAACCACGGGGCTGTGGAATGCTTGATTCTGATTGGCTGACAAAAGTTCTACAGGTATGCATTATTTTTCAGTCAAACGCACACCTATGAAGTAGTTCCAGATCTGTCAACCGAAATACAGTTCGATATCACTGCGCCAGGTTTAACCGTTAAAAAAGATTTATATTGTAGCCACCACAAACAATATTTACATTTACAGAAATAACTTAATATTTTTAAGTAAGAAAATTTGGGCGAAAGCTGTAACATTACTTGACAGTCCAGAAGATTAAAAATAGAAAGCAATTATCAAAGGCAGCCAGCATTAGCAAACATCATAAAACGGTCAATGAAGCCCAACTAGACAAGATTGAAGGTGAAAAACATGAAAAAACATCTCTTGAAATAAAACACCTGAAAAATGACTTGTGATGTGGTAACCGTGGTATAAACGGAATAGTTGACTTTGTCCTTTCAATTATCGAAAGTTAATGCACACCCCAGGTGTAACAGCTAGAGCCCGACCAATTTAGCGGCCAATAATTCCAAACTATGGGTATCTGCATTTGTAAAAATAAATATTACCACAATAATTAGCACCACAGAATTGTACAAGAACTATTTAAAGGGCGGGTGAAACAACAATTTGTGAGTGTAATATTAGCACTGTTGGGTGTAACTAGTTACTAAATGATTACATTTCCATTGAAAAAAGTAAAGTAAGGATTACTAGGGTTGGGTACCAGACTCTGTACTTTTAAGGGTGACGGAATTACGTCAGTACTACAGAGTATAGATTCACATTAAATCAATCGGTGCCAAATTTCGGTACCTGTGAATGCATCGAGTACTGCGCGTGTGCAGGTACGTGTGTGCGCGTGTGTGAGAATGATACTGCACCTAAAGCGAAACTAAAATTAATAAAGCAGGCTGTCCTAATCCACGTAAAAAACTAAAATAAACACTCGACTCTACATATGGTTGTCATATTTATTTCACTTGTTCTTGTTTAGAAAATGAAGCACACAATCACGTTTAGGAAATAGGTGCACAGACGCAGCCGGCACGCACACACATAACACTGCGCTGAACATTATGTTATGACGCTTTGTGTTTTCTGAAACAAAGTTTTTAGTGACAGATTAGAGCAGTCGATGGAAAGAGGTGACTGAGGCCGTCATGGTGCAGATTGAAGCTGTGAACAGCACAGCAGGAGACTGATGCACATTTACATTATGTATTTTTGTATGATCAACATAATATATATATTTCAGTATCTCTGTTAAAAATGTATATTACAAATCAATCTGTTATTTTCAGTAATGATACGATTAAGAATATTTTTGTAGCATTTTCAAGTTTTGTTTTTCTATATTTTCTAATGGTCTGTTAATGGTGGAGGCCTCATGGTTTAGGTAAATGATCACACTTCATAAATAAATGATTATGTGTGACAAGGAAATAGAATAAGCTTGTTGTAATGATATTGCTGTAGTTATTTCTAGTCTTTATTTCTTTTGTGTAAAATTTCAACAAGATGTTTGAATTGAGAGGTTTGGAATTTCTTCACTGAAATAAATGTTTTTTATTACACAGAGGGTAAAGTACCGAAAAAAGGTCCTGGCACTGAATTCCATGTACCGGTACCGGCTAAAATGTGAACGGTACCCAACACTAGGTATCACTATCATTAATTTACATTTTCTTCTGATATAATTCAACTAAATTCTTTGTGTAACATATGTGTGAGCAATAGTCAAATTGACATCAAAATTTAAAGTCTAACTTTAAAACCTGTGCTTTTAATGTATAATATTGTAATACTTTGCTCAGTTAATAATACTATATGTAATTTTATATGATTTATTTGCATTGATTAAAAGAGAAATTTCATGTCTTTCCATGAATCACTGACTAATCAAGGTATAAGTAGGGGTGGAACGATATACTCCGCTTACGATTAGGTACAAATCTCGATGCTGGGTTCACGATATGATACACATCCCAATATTTTTCAAATAACATTTAATTTTCAAAATATTTACATTTCAGTAACTTGTTGCACATACAAGACTATAATGCAGCTTAGTTTTTGTCATCCCAATTTATCATAGTTTTAGTCGACGGAATCTACATTATATTAGTCTACTTAAATCTATCTGGTTTAACTCATTTAAATGGTGTAATTAAATGTTAAACTGCTTCGACATCGTTTACTTTACCTTGGAATTAAATTAAACCAGGTCATTAACTTTATATTTCAGAAAAGTTGAGTAACTACTGGATATGCATTGTTGTGACACAGAGAATGGTAGACCATGAACAACATGTAGGAGTTCATTCAGTCTCATTTTGACTCGTTCGTTCAGTGAAGGGCGTGTTCATTCAGTACATTCAACCAATGAAACACTCTGACAGAGCTCACGCTCAAACGACATTGGCTCATGTCTGTTTGAAGCTGCGCTGTCTTTGCTTGAGACCGTAATGAATGAGAAAAATCTTTCGAAAAGACATATTTCATAAACTTTTCATAAATCGAATATCATTCAATCAATTAATATACAGTACGACTCACTTCATCACTTCTCTGATCGGAACAGCGCTGGTTTCTTTTGACTGACTATGTTGCATATCACGTTATGCAGCAGCTCACATTAGTGGATAAATTAACATTAGCATTTAAAAACGTTTGTGCTGCCTTTGTAATGAGTTTCGGGTTGACTCCAGTGAAGTCACGCTTCAAGCTTGCTGTGTTTTACCGGCGATTGTGAAGGAAATTATGCCGCTTTGTAAACCACTTGGAGATTCAGTGTCTTGTGCTTCCCCTTCTCTCAGAGACTTCTCTCTACCGCATGTGTGAGTTAAAGATAAGCACACGTGACACGCTGGTGCAGACTAGGTAGGGTTTTAGAAAAGAATGAAATAAGGTAAAGTGCATCGTAACATTTTTGCATTGCAAAATATCGTAATGAGAGGTATCATTACACCCCTAGTAATAAGTAATGAAATACTTATTGGAGAGAGTAATTTCTACATTAATCTAATTACACCATTGAATATGTGATTAGTAACTAGTAATTAATTACTTTTTCTAAGTAACTTGCTCAACACTGGTTATTAGTCATTGAGACTAATCTCCTTATGTATTCCACACAATATTCATTGTTTGGGTAAACAATCAAATATCTAGAAAAGCAATAATTACATACCAGGCAGTGGGATGTGCATGCCAGGTAGAGGCACTCTGAATGGTGGCACCATTATGGGGGGGTATCCTGGGATGGTTCCAGGTGGCTGGGCCATGTGCAGGCCTGGAGGGAGACTCTGAGGCAACAGCGGCATAGTCTGGACAGCTGTGACTGTAGATGTTACTGTAGGAACACTGACCACAGCAACAGGGGTCACACCAATGCTAGCAGGAGGGGTGGAGACCACTGGAGGCATTTCAGAAACATTAGACACTGCAGGAAAAAAAGAAGGATGTTCACCGTTATATGAACTATGAACGGAACTGTGATTATAGCAATTAGGTTTAATGCACACCTCAAACTAGAGATGCTAAAATTACACAGTTTCATTAAAATGGGTGTGATCGGACCCTCCTCTGTGCGTAATACTCACTGGTGGATGGCTGGGAACCAGCAGGGGTCGGGCTGGTGCTGGGGTTAGGGCTGGTACTGAGGGTTTGGGTGGGGGATAAGCTATGAGTTGACACTGAACCAGGCACAGTTGTGCTACTGCTAGCTACAGTGGTGTTCGGAGATGCCGAAGTGCCTCCAGACTGGCCTGCCATCAGTGGATGGAGCTCCGACTGCTGGATGATCTTTACTCCCTCTGGTTTGGTCCAGGCCGACTGCCGTGTTCGGGCGTGGTAGTAATAAACCTTAAAGAGTAAAGAAGAAAGGTTGCTTGACTTGTAGGCAGAATAGAACTTTAAAATAAAATGTCAAGCAAATCTAAAATGGGTGTTACGTACTTTTCCTTCTGGCGTGGTGTTCTCTACCCAGATTTCATCACTGGGCATACTTGAAACAGCCCCAGAACCTGGTGACGGAGGCATTCCGGGGGGAAAGATCATACCAGGAGGAGGGGGCATGTTACCCATGGGTGGAGGCATAAACTGTGGCCTCTGAGGAAAAAAGACAGATATTGAGACCGCTTTTACCACATCACTGGATGCTGTGTGAATTTATAATGTAGTGTTATAATAGTCTACAATCATTCCAGCAAATTTCTCATTATTATTTGTTAGGTTATTGACACTAAGTAAACCAAAGGTAGGGCACTGTTTCATAACCACTATTAAGGATCCAACCCATGACCAAAAAACTCATTTTGAATCACATATGTGACCCTGGATCACAAAACCAGTCTTAAGAAGCACGGAAACGATTTTGGTAAAAGCCAAAAATACATTGTATGGGTCAAAATTATCAATTTTTCTTTTATGCCCAAAATCATTAGAAAATTAAGTGAAGATTATGTTCCGTGAAGATGTTTTGTAAATTTCCTACCTTAAATACTTAAAAACATTATTTTTGTTAGTGGATGGCCTGCTACAGTGCCTCTGATAGACAAATTTAAAGGCGATTTTCTCAATGTTTAGATTTTTTAGTGGCCTCAGATTCAAGAGTTATAAATGTCTGTATCTCCATATATTGTCCTATCCTTAACAACTCATACATCAATAGAAAGCTTAACTATTCAGTTTTCAGATGCTCTAAAAATGTAAATTTCGAAAAATTGACCCATAAGACTGGATTTGTTGTCCAGAGTCACATATGTGCTTTGATCGTATAGACATTGGTCATATACTGGGGTATTTGTTCTATGTAGGCACTCATCATCACAGTATGTACCTGAAGGTGTGGGGGACCAATGGGTGGAGGCAAGGCTCCAGGTGGGGCTATAGGAGGCATACTGGTATCAAAGGGTGGTCGTCCAAAAGGGGGTCTGGGGGGCGGTGGGGGTCCTCTCATCATGCCGAACGGTGGAGGTGGGGGTCTTAGTAATGGAGGGGGTCCTAGTAACACTGTGCTGGGAGGTGGAGTAGGGCCATGGAAACGTATGGCCTGCTGCAACGCCATCCTGAAGAGAAATACATGACAACTTCAATTATGATTTTAACCATATGTGATTATGGTCAATTATGATTTGTTGTTTTATACAAGTATACTGCTAAACCAAAGAAGTTTACAAAGTATTTTACGGTAATGGCATCAGTATTGCAATGGCAATTAATATGTATATATATATATAGACAAAGATACTGCTTTATTACCATTCTGATGTTTCGTGGCATTTACATGGTACTACAAGACTTTAAAACCTTACAAATATTTTAATGTGGCCAAATTATTTAGCTTAAGAACAAATAGTAATTGTACGTATATTTCCAAAAATTGATATATTGTCGTCAACATGCCTAAGGGCTAACGTTAGCTAGTTAAACACGTCAGCAATAGAGAAAACTTGACCAGTATGTCTATATATTAAACTGTCCTTTAGTACAAGTTTTGTCTCTGCCGTAACTTTGGCTAAATGCAAACTATTTAAAGAAATACATAAAAAAGAGCGCACGCATATGACGACTGTGAGCGACCAGGCTAGGAAACAAGCTAACTATGCTAACCAGTGCATCGTAGGATCTAGGAATAAGTTGGCTTAACAAAACAAATCCACACATCCATTATAAACCTTTTTATAAAGTCCAAATGTTCAACTTAACTACAATGTTTCCAGTTATTCATTTTGTCTTCACTGCAAAAGTTGATTGAACGTTGGATGAGGTTTATTATAGTTCTCGTATTGTCGTGCGCTTGCAACGTAGACATGTGCATTTTATAAAAAGCATTTACCGTATTCCACACGATTCCACGGAATCACGATTAAACCTTTTTTATGCATTTTTACCTGTTCTCCCCAAGTCCAGCGCTCTCTCCATCTATGTTCTCCGCCATCACTCTCCAAACTACATACACAAGCTCTACTTCCTGCAAGTGAGACAAAGTTCCTCCCACTTCCGTTTCACATTATTGGCTGGATTTACTGCACTTATGCACTTATGCACTATTCTACAGCATTTCTTTGTATAAGTAGAGCAGTGCGTTCACATTAACAATTCTCAAAAAATAAGTGCTTTTTTTGGTAACGCTTCAATCTGATGATGACTTGTTTTGCTAGTAAAATTACATATCTGTGAAATAAAAAATAACAATTCCATTTTTTTCTTGAAATATTGCAGTTTATTGTAAATGGCTTACCAAGATGGGCCCTTCTCTTTTTAAAATTCATGTGCCTTCATAAAACCTGAAAATGCACTTCCGTCCTGTGGTGACTATCCATCACATCCATGACGTAAATTAGACGGCGTCGGCGGGGCATCTGTTAACTCCTCCCCTTCAACTGTCAGTCTGTTCCGTTTTAAAATGCAACGGGTGTTTTTATACATCCAATCACATCGCAGGTAAAATCAAGCCACACCCACATTTTTTATCATTCGAAATTCCTTTTACGGAAGTAAACACGATCGCAACTTCCGGTTCACAGGGACTTTAAATGCAAAAGTTAAAAATAAATTTTAAATGTTTGAAATTTTTGCATTGTGCCGTAGGATTAACGTCATTTGCACCCGTCGCGGAAACCGATGTAATTCGGATTAGTATAAAACCGTTTAGTATACCATTTGAGAAGATACTACCCTTCTAAAATTCATACACTACATAGTTTAAGTGCATGATGTTATTTGGGACACAACTTATGGGTTTTTTGAATGGGTTTTTTACGGTTGCCGCCATGTGTCATCACGTTGGAATGGAAACAAACACATGCAAATAGAAAAAAACGCATCAAATTCAGAAAGTATCTTTATTAGTTTGGCGACAGGTGCACTGCAAATTCTCGCAAAACAAACAAATACAGAAATGCGCTGCAAATTCTTACAACACAAATACAGAGACGAGCTACAAGTGGCACTGGCGACAACAGAAGTGGACTCATATTTGTCCACAAGACTGTGTTGTCATGGGTTCTACGGCAGTAAAATCAGAAACCGAATGTACCGCCAGAGATCATGTTGTGTTAGGGAGAGGTAAGGGTCTGTATCGGAGAAAGCGAAACGGCTGACATGGATCACGTGAGGCACCTCAGCCAGTCATATAACAGCCTCTCAGCCGTTAAGTTTTTTTGGCTAAAGGTTGCAGGTTTTCCATCTAGAGTCTTTGGTAACGCAGTTATGACGCAATAAACAGGCAAATCCCAGACACAGTCCGTGTCCTTGGTTAAAAAGCGTTTTTCTCACAATTTACAAACAGCTAGAAAAATTTGGGACAATGTAAGTACTCAATTGAACAATATACTTTACAACACTGGCCCAGTGGTTTTCGGATATCTTAATGCAAAAATGTTATGTTGTGCCTTTAAAGTAAATTAATCCTTCTAGTTGTTGTTTTCAATGTATGAACAACATGCAAACTATTTCAACAATTCAGCACTATTTATTTTCTCAAAGACACTTTAGAATACCAATAAATACATCACAATATACACCACAAGCTTAATATGCATCACATTCTCTAGTGGATTTTCATCCTATTATAGCAATAGACACATAGTTTACATTCTTCATTCAGGGGAAATCCTCAGGTCTTCAGAGAATGGCATCAGGCAGCAACAGCCTGAGCCGGGAATGACTCTGTAAAGGAAATACATTTAAAACGGTCCATATTTGTACTTCAGCATTACACATTGCTTCTCATTCAACATTCCACTTGGATTTAAGAGGATATCAAAGCTTACACTGATGGGTTGAACTGGGGTTCTCTTATGTAATAGTGTGGATAGGCAGTGAAGTAAAAATCACAGAGGAAACAGCTTGTGGGTATTCTTGATTCTGGTGGATAGAGATGGGAAGGGCCAGGCATTGGAACATCTTGCTGCTCCTCCATGGCTTGGTTAATGTTGGCTGTATTGTGAATGTTTCATGAATTTTAGCATGGGAAGTAACATTGCTTCACGGACATGTAATAATTCATAATTTAATATTAATTCAATAATTCATGAGTTTGTCACAGCTGAATGACAAAAATATATTTGCATACATTCAACTTTTCTAAAGGTTTGCTACTAATTTAAGTAAAATTAAAAGGAATTCAATTGCACCATTCAAAACACTCTTTCCATATTAGAGCAAAATTATAAAGATTTGCACCGAACCTGAATTGTTTAGTCTGCTCTGCTCTATGTATGTTTGGGGCACTGAGTAAAGCACTGAATTCTGTGCAGATGTCACTCTGGAGGGTAAAGAGGTTTGGGAGGTAGGGACGGCAGGTGGTTTTCCTGGACCGTGACTCTTTTTTTTTGGTTTAAAGACCCATTCTAGGTTAACAAAGAACAATGAGAAAATAAATAAAAACAATGACTATGACTTCTCTACTGTGAGTTTCTATGTATGCCCATTTTTAGACTCCCTCCATAGCTTACCTGGGTACATCTGCCTGTGTTGTGCTTGGATTCTGTGTGCTTCATCAAAGAACGGCTTCTTCTGATCTTCAGAGAGTTTTTTCCATTCTAACCCAAGCAGGACACTGATTTTGGTCATGTCAGCATTGGGATTGGCCTTGTAAAAGATGGGCCGTTGCATCTTTGACCACACCAAGAATGCATTCATCGGCCTTTTGATGTGGTTTTGCTTCTGCTTGTCCTCTTTTATTTTCTGATTAACTAAAAAGAAGATTCGGTTTCATTTTCTCATCCTTACATAATTCCAAAACCGAATGAATAAATTATTATTACAGTAATGAAAAGATGTGTCCCATCGTTCATTTAATACAATTTTATTTCCTTGTGTTCCACAAATGACGTTTACACGTGTTTGAAATAATGTGAAATGTAACAATTGTTTTGGGAGCGCTCACTTTAAAAGTTAAATCCTCGGCTTGTTACTTCCCAATTTAATGCAACTTATTGTTTTAAAAAAAAAGTCTAAAAGTGACACGTCCTGATACATCTTCTGAATTACCTGTCTGATCTTGAACTGAAGGAACAGGTGGACATGTGATACTGTCACCCGCACCCCTGTTTTCAATCCAACCGTCCGGCGTTAGAAACGTGTCGCTTGCGTTGTACTTTTCACAACTGTTATTACCGCTGACGTCATGCTGATTTAGGACGGCACTGGTCCCGACACGACAATCGGATTTCTTCGGATTATTTTCTAACGTGTCGGTGGTACCTTGTTCAGAGTAGAACAAAGCCAAAGCCCTCTTTTTGGGAGGTCTATCCATTTGTCTCAACTCTGTTATAGTAACGGCAGTTATGACGCGCGAGCTCTGAAAGAAAACAAAAACAAACAAGAGCACGAGACACAATTGACATAGAACTGGCTGGGAAATCGTGAATTGTTAAAAGGTCCTCTTATATTTTTAAAACGTTTTAATTCACATTGTAGCTTATTCGCCCGTCATTTGGCTCGTTTTGGATTAAATAAAACCAAATAAAAAAAACGTTTACCTTTTAAAGTGAGGTCCACCCAAATATCCACAAGAGGGAGACAGAAGACAACACATCAAAGAGTCGAATTGGTAAACAGAGTACAATTCTACTCTGAAAATGACAGATTTAAGGATAGAGAAGCAAAAAAATCATTTCCCAGCCTTGAATTATAGACAAGTCAGTAGGAGTGAATTTCTGCCCATCAAACTCAAAACACCATCAGATAAAAGTCTCCGTTCACAGTTTTTTGATGAAATTGTTTAATGGTAAACAAAGTGTTCGAGTACAATAAAATCAACAGAATTAAATCTGAGAAGAACATATAATGAAAGAGGCGCTTGATCGTATGATTCTCTTTACATTTGCATAAACTAGTAAGTTTCCTCAATCATTCACCCGTGCCTAACACACAGTATATATGCACAGGATCTCTCTGTATAATGTTACGTATTAAAATAGGAAACTAAACCACTATGGAACAAATCTAAACAGTATTAAAATAAAGATTTGGTCGTTTTGGACGTAATGCCCCGGTGCCTGATGGAGGGCCCCCTGTTAGTGTTCGTTTGAAGCAGCATATGGGAAAAATGGACAAAACTAAAAGAAAAGTGACAGTAAACTTCATTTGGGGTTCACAATGCCTTCATTGAGCCATCACCCAATCCAGTGACTGAATGTAACACTGATCCGCAACAATGCTTCATCATTAAAGTAAGACACTTCATTCATGCAAGAAAACAATAACAGATATGACAATTATTATGAGGCATCATTAAAGCCAATTCAAGTAGTTACTGGAAATGTGTGACATCACTCCTGCTACTGCCAATGCACGCAGTTGTGCGTGCTGTTTTCAGCTTTACTCACAGTTATCTTAGCATTAAGTGCACCTTTGTATCTTCTGCCCTATCATTCATCGTGCGCTTTTCATCGAACACATCTTCTGAGATTCCAAATGAGTTTCAGAGTGACGCTTCTGTTTACAAGAACATTTAAAACCTTAACATCCATCATTTTTATTAAAAGGCAGCCGTTGCACTTTCAGACACGTTTTCATTCTCGGTCTTGCTACACAAAAAATCAGAAACTATATCTACAGAATGATGCCAGAGGAAAGTTCATTTCAGTGAAAAAAGAAGTTGGAGTGGTAACGGATTTTAAGGAGTGACTCAGACAAACGGTAACAACTCAACCAAACAATAAAAACAAATGAATATTAAGGACCTGTGGTAATCTGTCCCATTTCATACCATCTGAGAACAGAGTAAAATAATTTATTTTCTGCATACCAAGATATTTACAACGTCAACCACTAGAAGTCTTAAAATCACAGCATGAATAATTCAAATTATGAGGTAATTTCTGAACGCAATCGTATTTGAAATGATGAAAGGGGGCCGTGACCAAAAATGTAGTTTCTAGACAGTGGGAAAACGTACCAAACTGTATACAGCCGTATTTTAAAGTATATAATATGCTATGCTCCATTTACAAAAAAAATCCGCCCTTCGATTACCAACCCAACAGGAATGAAAAGTTGATTCTGGTTTTTTTCTGGTTATCTGTTAATGTATAAGGACAAATGATTGAAGTGTTGTGTCACTGGCTCGTTTTGTCCGTTTTGTCCATATTACTGGATGCAGCTCCTTCTTTGCGAAGGTGTATTTGGACCGGTAACCCCCTGGAATTGGATCATCCTTCATTTTTCGAAGTTGCCGAAATTTGCGAAGGCATCTTGTTTAGGTTGCACCAGGGCGGGATTCATACCTTGACCAATACCCATGCTGGGCACACCTTGTAGGCCGATTCCAGTGGGTGCCATGTTCATATTTATACCTATTAGTCCTTGATTGGCAGGCATGCCTCCGATGGCCACAGACCCCATTCCCATAGCGCCTGTTGCCATGGTAGGGGGCATTCCCATGCCCAACGCTCCTCCTGCGGGCATCATGGGGTTCATTCCTGCTATGGCAGTAGCTGCCGATGGCTGGGTATTAAGTGTGATTCCGGAAAAATTCTGGGTTACCATGTTTAATGGCGGTTGAACACCTAGATAAGAAACAAATTAATTCTTTAGATTACATGAGATTATTGCTGTTAACAGCATGTCATAGTTATATATAGTTATATGATGGTAGTCAATTGTGGCCAAGAACTGTTTCGTGACTAGCATTTTTCCCAAATCAGTACTAAGAAAAGTATACAGATTTGGAAGAACTTGAAGGTGAGTAAAAGAAAATAGAATTTTCATTTTTTGTGAGCTGTTCCCTTAAAATGTTTTTTACCTTGCTGCATCATTGTATTGAGTGTGGGCTGTGAGGGCTTTGGTGGGTTCAAGCCTGCAGAAAGGAAATCCAGGCTAATGTTCACGCTCGGGTCTGACCAGGTTGCGGGCATGGAAACCCTTCCTCCTGATTTCTGTAGCCCCATCTGCTGGTGCAATAATGGACCACCTATTGTCTGCAAATAAAAGAGAAATCAATAAATTGCTGTAATATCCAGTTTTTTGTTTAACGCAGTTACATTGAGTTCCTTCACTGTACTGTGACATGATTCTGAAGATGGTTAGTAAATATAAAGAACACATTAGTTACCCGAATGAAAACAACATCACTATTAATCAAAAATGACAAAGATAACAACTCTGAAAATAATTTAAACTTAATTATATGAATAATTGTTAAATAATTGTAGGAGGGGGCAGTTTACCTGCGATCTGGACATGGCTGCAGTCTGCGAGCACATGTTGAAGGTCATGCTTTGGGACGCACTGAGACTGCTGTTGTTGCTGGCCATCAGGTCAAAGAGGTCAGCGGAAGGCGGTTGGTTGGATGTTGGGGCAGGCGGGATGTTGACATCAATGAACAGGTTTGAGACTGCAGGCTGGGCATTGGAGGCAGGGGGACTGGTGGAGGAGAAGGCGTTCCAGTCACCAAACTCCCCATTGCCAGTGGACACGGAACCTGGAAAATACAGACAACCGTCAACAAAACAATACATTGGATATGTGTTACAAACAACAGTTGTGGATCTAAAATCGTATAGGACAAGATAGTTTGAAGCTGTTGTATAAGCCAATGAACACACGCATGTGCCCCAACATCAAAAGAATTGTATAAAATTAAAGTTTCTTTAGAAAATGTCGATGTGCTTATCTGTTAATCTTTGGCCATCATAAAATGCACAATCTTTTTTGTGACACTGGACGTTACAATACCACAAAGATACATTTGTTATTGACTTGTGTCAGTTCCTACAAGGTTACAGCCCGTTTCTTCATGACTGTCCATGAGCTCTTATTATTGGATCCACACACACACAGCTCTTTTAAAGAGTGTGTCTCTGTCAGGGCAGATGGGGCATGTATGATGGGAGCTGACGTGTGTCTGTGCTCATAACACTCAGCAGGTAGCCGCTCCATCTGGACGCCTCAGTCGCTCATCAATATTTCACTGTTTCGTGTGTACGCTGCTACTCCAATCGTACATCAGACAAGTCAACAGAACTGTTGTCCAACTGCCCATCTACAGCATTAATCTAAGGCCCACAGAGAGAAGACCATTGCCGTTTTTCTATTCCAAGAACGCATAGAACGGACCTGTGTTCTTGTGAAAAAGTCCTGCGAGGCAGCCTCGGAAGAACAAACTTGGATGGACGCACCGCAGTGACTTCTGGGACTTCAAGCAGGTATGCGTGCAAGGCTGCATTCGATGCCTCCTTGATATCGAGAACACACCTGGGTATTTTCATGCGGTCTCTGTTCTTGAGTATTTGAACAGGACTTTGACTGTTATTAATGACGCAGAGCGAGAACACGAGGACACCAGACCGCTGAAGAACGTGATAGGGTTTACCTAAGCCTACCCATTTCCCTCTGGAAAGTCTGCAATAATATTAGTATTCTGGAAATCCAAAATAGAAAAGTGCAGATCCAACACCCAAGCACCAAATGAGCGACTTTTTGAAATGACAATAAAATGTGATTTACATAAAAAAATCCTAGAAAACATCTTTTCCATTGTGAACATGTTTTCTATTTCTGAATGTTTTTTTGTGAGGGCAGAAGTTGAAAACATCTAGGTGGTACAAGTGGTTGGAGATTGTAAAAAAATTGTGAAAAAGTAACGAAGTTTGACATAATATTTAACTAGAGAAACTAATAATGATAATTAATGATTATTAATATTTAATTAACATTATTTATTCCACAGAGACTGGCCAGTATCAGATCATCTTTCGAGCATTAAATGAACTATACATTTTGCATGAGAAATACACAATTCAATTCAATTCTCTCAATTCAACCCGACTGGCAAGGCTTCAATTTGGCTCCTTTGGCACATTAGCATTGTGCATGAAGTGTGACGTGCGGTTGTTCACACGTACCAGCTGCTGAAGGGAGAATAGCAGAGGCGGCAGGTGATGAAAAATCTGCGAAGTCACCGATGAGGTCTGAGCTTCCACCTGCAAACCATCAACAAGGTTAGATGACAAATTTGCACTCCTATGAAAGCAATTATCCAAATGTGATAATAATAACCAGGATATTGAGAAATCCACAGTGCATCAGATTATTTATGGCTCAATGACATGATGTCGGGACATGTTCATGTATTTAAAAAAATTACCATAAATTGGCTATTTTACCAACAAGTATTTAGTAAATGTACATTCTAAATGTATATATTATAGATATGTGTATAGGTAAACCGATCTTTTTTGTTTCATTCTGAGAAAACAAGTTCATATTCACTTTTAAGCAATACAATATTACATGTATTTAGGAAAACATCCAAAATATTTTTAATGTGATGACCTTGATTTTTATCACAGTTTTTATATGCTTGTCATGCTGTCAGTCTTTCACATTGTTGTTGGAAGACTTTGTCACTCCTGAGGTTTGATTTTGTTGAAACTCAAAAGCTGTTTCATTCACATTGATTGTATACATATTTTCTAAAAAGTTTAAAAATATATAACTTTTAACTTGGTTTAACCATTTTCAGAGTCATTAAATCAAATGACATTACAGCTTTCCAAAAACGAATGAATACTACATTAAAGGGATGGTTCATCCAAAACATTTACTCACACTCATGTAATTTCATTCTTGTATACAAAGAAAGATATTTGAAAGAATTTTAGTAATTTTCAGTTCCGGGACATCATTGACCATCATAGTAGGAAGAATTAAATGGTAGTCAGAGGTGCCCGAGAACAATTTGTTTTCCTAAATTCTTCAAAATATATAATTTTTTGTTCAACAGAATAAAAGTCCTACCATTGTAGTAGCTGATGCCCCAGAACTAAAAATTGCTAACATTGTTTCAATAAATACAGAGAAAGACATTTGGAAGAAAGAAATGTATACAGGTTTAAAAGAACATGAGGGTGAGTAAATGATGTAAGAATTTTCATTTTCCGATGAACTATCCCATTAAGTTAGAGATCCTAAAATCATTATATACAATAGTGTTTATAAGTGGGTGCAAACATTTATAACACCTGATGCAAACATAGAACTCAGATGCACCTTGCCATATGCATACTTTACACACAGGTTTCAAAAATTACATTTGCTGAGTGCCACAAGTTTAACAGATTGACTTGGCCAGTAGCTGTCTTAGAAACTACAAAATGAAGCCTTCAAGGCCAAACTGTAAGAACGATACTTTAACCAGAGTAATGAAAGCCATAAGTCTACTAACAAATTCATCCATGATGACTTACATGTGTGAACACAGTATAACATCTCCAGAACTTCACTGGGGGGAAACATATGTAAAATATTTGATGCGTTAATCCACAAAATTGAGGAACAATATCAAGATGGGGTGCTAAATGTTTGTGACGGGTGAAGTTTTACAGAGAAACAGAAACCGGTTCTTTTCATTTATATTGAGTGACACAGTATGCAAAGAAAAAGATGCAAAATACAGTTTTATGACCATGTGTGGCATAAAGTTTATTTCTGACCCTGCGTATATAAACACCCACGATAAGGACGTGACAGCTCATGACTTCCTGACTGATTCTCATGGACACAGCACAGCTGTTAGGCCGGTGACAAGATACGGATGGACAGTAGCATCTGTGCATCCCTCTCTCTATTCCATAAACACTCAAATCCATACCCATCTGGGGCACTTAGACTGTTCTGACGACACCTCTCAAGTATGATCCTCCACAATGTGTTCATGATCTTTGTCATCAAAACATCACAAGTTACATAAACTTTCTTTTACATTTATACTTCTCATTAGGTCTATTCAATAAGAATGCATGGAGACGCATGTAACCTATTCAGATGCACTTAAAAAAAATGTTTGAGCATCAAAGTTATTAGAATCCAAATAGTACATACTGTTAATGTGGAGAATGTATTTACCTTTGAACACTGGCTGACCTGAGGCAGAATCCACCATCAACAGATCAGCAAGTCCTGTGCTGGATGACTGGTTGTCCGACTCCTGAAAACAGAAAATAATAATGTTCCAATTCATTTCTACCACATGGAGGCAGCAAATCATAATCAGTTAAGAAGACTTGAAAATGTTTTCGGGTTTACAAACTGCCAATGCCAAGATATCACCTTGAGCAATGAGTACGGAAAAAAATTGTAGACAGATAATAAATAAATAGATTTTCTCTACATATGACATATCTAAGAGACATAAGGCAAATAAACTAAGACATGTTTTGGAAAAGCATATCAAGGCTGGATGATAAAAGTCACTTGACATATTTGAGTTAAAGGGATTCATTTTGAATAAAGTTAAAGAAATCAGGTATTGTTGCAAAGAAGATCAAATATAAGAATGTCTTATATAGTATAGTTTTAGGAAAACTTTTTTTTTAAGACCGTCAGTTGGAAAGCTTGTATTTCCAAAACTGCCACTTTAAAAGAAATTAAAAACACTTTCTTTATCTATAATTAAATTAAGTTTTTTCAAAGATTTTTTTATCGTTTAAATTCTGCATGACGATCTTTAATGATTGAAACATGGCCCGTTTATAGTTTATGGATGAATGGAAAATAACACTGTGTCCATTTCCTCCACAAACATGAAGGCGATCAAAATAAATGATTTATTAAAAAAAATTGAATCATGAAAATGGAGATATGAGGTTCAGCCCAAAATTGACATAACTGTGTATATTGTATATTGTAAGGTATTGAAATATCCTGTTTAACATTATCTCCTAAAGTTGCTCGAATTAAAAAAAGTGACTTCTGGTTCTCCAAAGGATATGTATTGCACCTTTGTGATGTCATGATCCGGGCTGCTTTTGTCACCAGTGTAGTGAGCAGCAGCACCCAGATCGACGGTTTTGGACGGGACTCCGCCGCGTTTGCGTGTGGTGCTAGTATCTGTGGTCTGTGTTATCTGGACGCTCTTTGTTGTTACCGTCTCCTCATCATCTTTGAATTCTGACTTTGCAGGTCGACCGTTCCGTGAAACTTTGTCTTCTTCATTGTCACTACAGGGTGAAGCAACACAGTAACATAAAATGAATACATTAGCTGTAGCACAAAAAAAAAGAGAAAAAACATCCATGCCTTTAATAAATTTAAGTAAATAAATAAACAAACAAACAGAGATAGATAGATAGATTTACATAAAGATACAATATCAATGTGCTAAAAATATGAGCCGTTATTTTCATTTATTATTTAGATGAAGCTTAATTCTATGGACTGAGAAACTCAATATCAGAAAGGACACGTGAATTTACCTGACTCTGTCAGGCGAGTCATCCCTCTCCTTTTTACGGAATTTGTTGATGGTGTCATCAATGGTGTTGCCAATTTTGTCGCTTATCTCACCGAGCTTTTCACTAAAGGGGAAGGTGCTTTTGTTCTTGTCCCATTCCTCGTCCCATTTGTTCTTGGATTCAGAGTCAAATTTCTCTCCAGCTGAAAAAGTGTATGTAAATTTAAATCAGTCACTTCATTTATTGTGCAGATTAAACATAAAAGGGTGAAAATTGACAATGAATAACCCCACCAATAGCATCAAATATTAGTATGTACAGTCTTGAATGATTCAGCACCTGATGATTAACATAAGTGATCAGGCACCTGATCCGCGAAAGAAATCGGTCACCTGATTCCCAAAAGGGATTTTTCTAAGAGCAGGCAAACAGTGCTGACTTATGAATATAAAAACCACTCGAGAATTTGCCTTGTCTGCATAAAAAGTTTCTACTATGACGAGAATAGCAATAACTTATTTCAGTATATATAGTAACAAGTTTAATGACAAGGCGCTATACCAGTGAAAAAGTTGCTATAGATTGCAGGTGGTTAGGGTGTAATAGGCAGGTTATCTAAAGCACTTGCAACGGACTTGATGAGGTTTGATCATATGTTGGTAAACAATCCGAAAATTTGGAAAACACACCTTACAAAAAACTCAACTAAATAAAAGAGATCTCCGCCCCCTCTGATATCTTTTGCAACAGAAATCCACCGTTGGCACGGCAGCGTTAATTGGCAGTTCAAAACTGTAGTTCAGATAATAAAGTGACAAATCAGAGCACCAAATCAAATGTGACTTAAATCAAAGCAGAAACCAAGAGCAATCTCTTGACTTCTCAACACAAGTTGAGCAACAACACTAATGACATGACAAGGGACATGGCATCTTCTCTTGATTAGACAGATCTGAGAGACAACATGTTGCATTACAAAAAGCAGAGATCTGATTATTTCTGCATGAAAGTGATTATGAGCATCACCCAATGAGGCAGCGAGCAAAGTTGAAAAAGTGATGGCCCTGAAATCAAAACAGCTCTAATCAAAAGATCAGCTGTGGGAAGAAGCGAATCCGTTGGGAATTTGTTGGATCGCTGAACGCTGTGAAACATCTTCAGAGGGTCTAAGACAAATCCCTGTGGGACGTCTAGTGAAACAAAGTATCTCAGTTTTTGGTTTAAATTACAGTTTCTACAGATGAAAAACACCCCGAAAGGTGACCTGTCACTAAAGGGAATTTGTGTGTGATTTGGTTAAAGCACAAAAAAAAACTTACCGAGTGGACCAGTCACCACGATTACAGACATACAAAAATTACTGTATATGGCTGTTTGGCTGATTAATGAATATGCTACCTCTTGTCATCTCAATTCCAAAATGTAATTTAAGTGAATAATGCATATATTAAATAAATTAGGGTTAGGCCGATAGACGATCTGAACTGTGCGCGTTTGCAATGGTAGCGGGAAACATCAGTGCCGCGTGACCCTTATAGTTGACTTATGACACACATAAAGCCTACACAGGTGGGCTCACGATCGACACGTCTTTCCAAATGATGAAACAACCGGAAGCATTTTGTGTACTTCTCTTTAGCTGACATTAAATTGCATATCGACCATATATGACAACGCAAACACATCATAATAGAGTCATGTCTGAACTAAATCTGCGTTATGTTATCACTTACAGTTACTTTGTTTGAAGCCGCCCATGCTGTCTGAAGACACTCCGATGTATTTGTCCTTGTTCTTCTTGGCTTTTTTCCTCTCCTCACGTAACCGGTCATCATCCTGGACAAACTCTACCATTTCTTTGACCTTCTGCCGTACATTGATGCCCTGGTCCTTTCCATTTTCATCTACCAAAAAAGGAAAAAAGTCAGCTAAAATATTTACATCTTATACATCTTTTTCCCTTTGTTATAATTCTGAAAACATCAAAACCCCTTTCTTCATTCCCAATTTTTTTTATTTACTGGGATTTAATGCAACACAAAAAACACGGTCTGGCCAAGTATGAATTGGAAATGCTGAGTCTCTTGAAAAGTATGAGCAACATGTCAAGAATGTCTGAAAATCATTACATGTTTCTGGTGCTATTCGATATTAAACACTGAAATGCCATCTGGCTAGCACCGCAGGCTACAACAGATCACATACAGATGCTTACAGATTTGCTTTATGAATCTGCAGCAAGATGTCAAATATTTCCCTCATTATAAAAACTGCACATTTGTAGCAGCTAAGAACCATATGCACACATTTGCCTTTTAATTACAGCTGAAATGACAGTGTTACAACAAATACAAGTGAAAACTCCCATCCACTGCCACACTATTAAAATCTTTTTGCTGATATTCGTCCATTTACACACCGATTGAACATCAAGACTTAACAACCTTTTACAAATTAATAAGCAATCCTGTTTGTGTTTTTTTTAAGCTGTTAATACCCTCTTTTTAAACTTACCTACAAAATGATAATTTTCCAAAGACCGCAGGTCATAGATATGTTCTCTGGCACTGGTGACCACCCGCTCCGACCCGTTTCTGATGAGGTACGCTAATAGTAACAAGGTCTAGACATATAGAAGGGAGACTGGTGAAAAAAACATCTCAATTTCAAATTTTGATAAATGTTATTAAAAATATGCAATAATCAGGCTATTTATTTTATTAACATATTAAAAAGACATCTCGTTTTCCTGCATGAATTAAACTGTATATTTCGGCATATACCAGTTCACTAGATATTTGTATCAGCAAATCACTGCTGTCCTTCTGAAACCTTGTATCTCGGTAAATGTATTTCCCTTTCTGTCGGTCTCTCGACGTTGTGTCGAGAACGACAGATGGGGTTCGCCCTTGAGAACCAATCAACTCTGACTACTATAGAAAAGGCCAATGAAATTTGGCGAATGCAATTTGCATGCCGGGCTCCGCCCCCGGAAATCCGGTATAAAAGGAGGCCGGCGTGCAGCATTCACTTACCTTTTGTTCTTCAGAGCCATCGCTCATGAGTACAACTCAGGATTCAATCCTCTACAACTACACGCTGGTGCTACGACGTGTTACAGCGGATCGTCCCTTCCTGCAGCGACCTTCCCCTGGGCGTCTCGGCGGTTCCGGAGGTGTTAGAGATTTTTTCTAAAAGTCCTTTTCAGGACTGACTGAGCATTCTCCAGCGCGGCATGTCCCGCTGTTCTCTTGGGTGCGGCACCCTCATCGAGGAGGGGGATGGACACGATCGCTGCATTAGGTGTCTGGGCGTCCAGCACACTGAAGCAGCGTTTGTTGACACATCTGCCTGCACTGCGGGCAGATTGTCATTCAGAAGTTGCGGTCACGGGTGGCTGTCTTCCTACGGGAACCAGCCACCATTTCGTCTGCTACCCGGGCTGTGACATCTGTGGCTACGGCCCCGATGACCACCCACGTTAGCAGCGTTAGTGATACGGGGAACTCTGCGAACGTAAACCCGCCAGCCAAGTGCTCACGGGCCGATCGCACCCCGATTCGCTCTTCTGAACGTTCCCCAACCGGCGGTGGCATACCGTCCGGATCCTCACGCACACACTCGGAAACGATGTGTGACGTAGATGAGATGTCGCTCGCAGCATCGGAGGGAGACTGGCATCCGACTCTGCCGAATCCAAACTCCACCCCCAGCGGTCGAGTTCAGGAGGAAGCAGAAGTGATGTCATCCGTGCTAACCCGGGGATGCGTGGTTCCCGAGGTCGGTGCGCGGTGCAAACCGCGCCCACCCCGGGTGCCATGTTTTTCCCGGAGGTGCATGAGGAGCTGTGTAAAACTTGGAACGCTCCACTCACGGACCGTTCCAGTGAAACCAGCTCCGGCTCCCTTACTTCCCTCGATGGTGAGGCAGCCAAGGACTGCGTCGAGATCCCCCGGGTGGAACGTCCGCCTGCGGTGCACCTGTGCCGCGGACGGCTACCACCTGGGGGGGGATCGACCACTCCTACCGTCCAAAGCACGTAAGACTTCGGCATCACTGGTGTCGAAAGCTTGCGATGTTGCGGGCCAGGCTGCCTCCTCTCTCTATGCCTTGGCCATCCTGCAGGTCCGCCAGGCCAGGGCGTTGAGAGGGCTCCACGAGGGTAAGGCCGACCCGGGTATAATGCAGGATCTCCGTGCCACCGCTGACAGCGCTCTACGGGCGACTAAGGCGGCGGCACGGGCCCTGGGTCGGACGATGTCCACGGTAGTGGTCCAGGAGAGACACCCCCGGCTATACCTTGTGCAGAAGAGTGACAGCAAGGAAGTCCGCTTTCTTGATGCACTCATCTCGCAGGGTGGGTTGTTGGTAACACCGTCGAGGACTGCGCTCAGCAGTTTTTTGACGGCGAAGCAGACAGTGGCAATTAACCACATTTTTTTCACGCCGCGACTCGGCCGCCTACAGGCCTCCGAGATCTCACGTGACGTCTGCTTCCCTGCAACCCAGGACCCTTTCGACATCGGCTCCGGTTCCTGTGCCCCCACAGGCGGCACCCCGGAAGCAGAGGTCGAGGGGGAAACCTCCACCCCGTCAGCAACCTCCTCGCGAGAAGGGACACTGACGGGAAGACCCCAGGGAGAACAACATCGGGCCCGAACCTTCACAGCCACGGCTCTGATCGGTCGGTACGGGACGACTCCTGCCTCGTCACCAAAGCCGGGCCCTTGTTAGGGCTTGGCGCCCACTTACTCACTGAGTTTTCTGTTCTCCCCGGGTTTACTTGCAGCCGATCGCACACTCCACTGGACTGTGCTCGGCGAACCGACCTCACACCCTGGCGAGGCGTGAGGTCGTACACATACGACAGCCGTCACCACTCTCAAACCGACAGTGCGTGCCGTTGTCCCGCCAGGCAGGTAAACAGGCGGAGCAAAAACCTTCCCTCCGGGGACTCCCCGCGACATGGTTAGCTCCGCCAGCCGACGAACCACCCCCCGTGGGAATGATGAAGCAGACCGTCCCCTTGGTCACCCTGTCACAGTCCCTGGGAGCTCGAGAGCTGCCCACACTGTCTCGCTGGCTAATGAGGGCGGTCCGTCTTGGTTACTCGATCCAGTTCGCCAGAGACTCACCCAAGTTTCGGGGCATCATCTCTCCCTCTGTCAGAGGCAGGGACGCCTCCGTACTTCGGGTAGAGGTCACCACCCTTCTGGCAAAACAGGCATCGAGTTCGTCCCTCAAAACCAAGATGTTCAGTGGGTCACCACCCGCACTTCATCGTTCCCAAGAAAGACGGCGGGTTGCCCCCAAAGGCTGCGTACCCTGAACAGAGCACCTTCACAAGCTGCCATTCAGGGTGCTCACACAGAGGCGCGTCCTGACATCTATGAGGTGTCAGGATTGGTTCGTGGCAATCGACCTGAAGGACGCTTACTTTCATGTCTCGATCCTCCTCGACACCGGCCGTTCCCACGGTTCGCGTGCGAGAGGCGGGCATATCAGTACAGAGTCCTCCCTTTCGGTCTGTCCCTGACCGCCCTTTCTCCCTGAGAGGAGGAAGGCGAGCGGGTACTAAACTATCTCAGCGACTGGCCTATCTTGGCACACTCGCGAGATCTGTTATGCACACAAAGGGACCTGGTGCCCCCTGGCACCTAGGTCGATTGGGACTCCAGGTCAACCAAGAGAGGGGCAAGCTCTCCCCAGTGCAGAGCATCCTCTTTCTCGGTATGGAACTCAGCTCTGTCACCATGTCGGCACACCTGTCCGCAGTTGTGCCCAACCAGTGTTGAACTGTCTGAAATGAACATTTTAGGCAGACAGCGGTCCCCCTGAAACAATTCAGAGGCTCCTGGGACACATGGCGTCCTCGCGGGTTAATACCCCTCGAGTTGATGCACATGACACCGCTCCAACACTGGTTTCAGAGTCGAGTTCCGAGGAGAGCGTGGCACACCGGCAGCAGGCGCATGGTGATGCCGCCCTGATGCCGACGCACCATAACCCCTAGTCTTTATGACTTTTTCGACGGACTCAGGTCCCTCTGAGCAGGTTATGAGGCAGGTCGTGGTGACGACTGAAGTCTCCCTGCAGGGGTGCGGTGTAGTGTGCAACGGGCACGCAGGTGGGGTGTTGGACGAACCCCCGCCTGCGCTGGCATATCAATTGCCAAGAGTTGTGGGCTATGCTACTTGCACTGAGCAGGCTACGGCCTCTCGTGCGAGACATGCACGTGCTGTTCCGAGGACAGCACTATAGCTGTAGCGAATACAGATCGTCAGGGTGGCGTTCGCACACAGCAGCTAAACACAACTTGCTCGACGCCTCCTCCGGTGGAGTCAACAGGTGACTCGTTCCCTGCAGGCCACACACCCCGGGCAAACTGAACTAGACAGCCGACGTGCTTTCTCGCCAGTTTATGCCTCGTGGAGAGTGGCGACTCCACCCCCGTGCAGTCCAGCTCATTTGGAGGCTGTTCGGGTAGGCCCAGGTAAAACCTGTTCACCTCCCGTAACACCACCATTTGCCCGCTTGATAGTCCCTGCCCTCGGCACGGATATCCTTGCGCACAGCTGGCCGCGGGATGGGCCGAAGCACACCTTCCCCCCAGGAGCCTTCTTGTACAGACTCTGTGCAAGGTCAGGGAGCAGGAGCACCAAGTGTTATTGGTTACACCACACCGGTCTAACCGCACTTGGCCTCAGAGCCGATGCTCTGGACAGCGACTCCCCCTGAACCATTCCCCTGACAGAGGACCTGCTCTCTCAGGGGAAGGACACGTTCTGGCATCCCAGATCAGACCTCTGGAACACCCATGTCTGGTCTCTAGACGGGACGAGAAGATCCTAAGATGGCTACTCCCCCTATACGGCTGAGACCATCACCCAGGCTAGGGCCCCATCTACTAGGCGATTACACGCCTCTAGACGGTGCCTCTTCTCGTCCTGGTGTCTTTCTCAACGAGAAAGACCCACTGAGGTGCTTGATCAGGATTGTGTTCCCCTCCTCACGAGACTGGAGACTAACATCTCCCTTCCACACTGAAAGTGTATGTAGTCGCTATTGCCACTCATCACGACTCAGTCGGTGGAAAGTTTCTAGGGCAACACGACCTGGTCACCAGGTTCCTAAGCAGCGAGAGGGCGGAATCCGCCTCATCTCCGCTCCATACCCTCTTGGGACCCTAAGTGGTCCTGGGGAGCCTCAGGGCCCCCCAAAGAGCCCCTCGGAGGTTCCGATCTTCCTCATAGAGTAAGACGGCCCTCCTGACGGCGCTCACTTCCTTCAAGAGGGTAGGGGACCACCGAGCATCCTCCGTGTCCCTGGATTGCCTTAAACTCGGCCCTGGAAACTCTCACGTTATCTTGAGACCCAGGCCCGGATGCGTGCCCAAGAAGTTCCCACTACTCCCTCCGGGGCCAAGTGTTGAACTTGCAGGCGCTCCCCATAGGGGAGGAAGACCCAACCCGATTAGTGTTGTGTCCAGTACGTACTGGACCGCACGCAGAGCTCTGAAGCTCTGACCAGCTCCGTGTCTGTTGGAGGACAGCAGAAGGGGAAATCTGTCTCCAAACAGAGGCTGGCGCACTGGGTCGTGGACGCCGTTACGACGGCATTCCGATCTCAGAATCTCCCATGCCCATTGGCAGTGAGGGCTCACTCCACACGGAGTTTAGCCACCTCCTGGACACTGGCAGAAGCGCCTCTCTAGCAGACATCTGTAGAGCTGCGGGTTGGGCTATGCCCAAACACCTTCGCAAGGGTTAACAACCTTCGCGTAAACCCGGTGTCAGCCCACGTCCTGCGTGGCGACATGTAGGACTTGCATCCGGGGGGGCGTATGCCTGCGAAAGCACCTTTCCACCCTCTAACAGGTTGGGTCAGTGTGCTATTTACCTTTTCTTCTTACCCGAACACATCGCTAAGAAACTGGTACCTCACCAGCCTCCCTTCTTACCCAGACACTGGTTAAGAATAGGCATTCCATCCATCACCAAACAAGCACCCCCTGGGGGCTGGCTGGGCAGAGCAGCCTTCCCCCTTAGGCCGGGATACCATGTGAGCTATCACAGATAGCTCTAACCGGACCTAGTGCTACCGGACGTCTGTAACACCCCCTCCGTGGGCTGTTCCGTCTGATGTATCCTCATGAGAATGGTTCCCACTCCTGGTAACCCATGAGCTTCCCCAGGTGGGCCTCCACCTCGCGGTTAACTACTCAGTCCGCACGTTCCATGCGTTCTCCTCCAAGGACGAGACCATACCTATATCCACCATATTCCTCCCCACGGGTAGGAGGTGGCCTCTGTAGCGCTTCTCTGATTAAGAGTCGCGCTTACCCGGTGTAAACTGATCTGGACGGCCTCTCGCCTATAGAGAGCTAAGGCCCCGTCCGTGAAAGTTACCGGTCAGGGCTGTACCCATCTTTCTCCAAGAAAGCTCTGGAACCCCCCGACCACCACACTGGAAGGTTACAGTCTCACGAAAGCTTCGAGATGACACGCCCAGGCTTGTTACCGTCGCTTCGCTAGAGATTGTGACGCGATACAGCGTTGTAGCGTTTTCCAGAGGCAACCCCATCTGTCGTTCTCGACACAACGTCGAGAGACCGACAGAAAGGGAACGTCTTGGTTACGTATGTAACCTCAGTTCCCTGATGGAGGGAACGAGACGTTGTGTCCCTTATGCCACGAACACGTATCGTATTCTGCTGCAGTTTGAGAGGTCTCAGGCTCTTCAGAACAAAGGTAAGTGAATGCTGCACGCCGGCCTCCTTTTATACCGGATTTCCGGGGGCGGAGCCCGGCATGCAAATTGCATTCGCCAAATTTCATTGGCCTTTTCTATAGTAGTCAGAGTTGATTGGTTCTCAAGGGCGAACCCCATCTGTCGTTCTCGACACAACGTCTCGTTCCCTCCATCAGGGAACTGAGGTTACATACGTAACCAAGACGGTTTACAGAGATATTCATTTATTTACGGAGATAAATTTATTGTATATTTTTATTTTTGCCTTAAATCCTTATTATCTGTCACACTTTATGTTTATCACTGGGTTTTGCAAATACTGTATATAACCAAAAAAAAGTATAAAATGTGCTTGTCAACTTTGACAACACAATATTAAATCATTTTTAAAGTATTGTTTTTCCACTTCCAAATTTGAACATCTGAGGTTAAGAAAGACAGCTTTGATGTGTAATTTGAAATGAAATTGACATGGAAAAACCAAACACGAATAAAGTTGAAGGTGATGTTAGATGAGCAGTAAACTGTACCTTGTAAACTCTTCTCCAGTTCTTCTTGTTATCTTTGAGCATTCTGGTCCAGAGCATGTTCATGACCTCAGGAAACTGCTCATACATGAATGTGGATCTATTGGATGAATGAAGGGAAAAGTCAAGTTGCTATGCTGCTTATAATTTTAATGCGATAAACCTTCTTAACCTGTCCTGCAGGATGTTCAGAGATGGCAATGAAACAGATTTTAATAAAGTGTATCTTATGGCACTTTTTTCTAGAAAGGAAATTCAAAGCTGTCAGAGGAAGATCTCAAATCTCAGGCCTGATGCAATGCTGGTAAGTTATCAATAATGAGATCAAAATAAATTTCTGAAGCAACTACCCTACACAATGCCCTTTTGGGTCATTCTTAGGAAAATCATTGAAGAACAGCTGAGAATAAGTACTTACTTGGCAATCTCCCCCATCAGCTGACCGGACGGGCCCCATGGGTCATCATTGGTGGCTTCTCGAACCTTGGACTCTATTTCAGAGTAGTTCATTACAACGTTGGTGCTGAGAATGAAAAAAAAAAAACAGGAATAAACAACAGTAATGACCACAAAAAATCACCACAGGCAAAGCATTCAAAAATTCGTTATATTTATTGAGCGTGACTCTTAAGACTGTAACTTCTGGTCTGTTTTTTGTACTGACTGGGGTAAATGGACTGCCAAGGTTTAAATGTGTTCAGATGCAGCCCTGTGTGAGAAAGAGGCGATGATGGTTCAGTTCAGCACTAATCTTCTGTATAAAATTTCATATTTGAAAAACAGTTTGAAATGTCAAACAACACCAGTCTTAGGTTGCAGTTTATTTTAAGTATATCTTTTTTTGCCATTTAATCTACTTTTGCCTGTTTTATTTACTTGGTTTTATTATTTGAAAAAAATCAAAACAGCCTTTAGTTTGAAAGTTTTGAAAGAGATTGCAACACAGGACATTTCCCAAATGTACTTCATGTCGACTTTCAAAGCATAGAAGGATGCATCATTAACCTTTCATGTAATTCCTATCATGCTTTCCTCAAAACCTAAGATGTGAGGAAGCGTAGCAGGATAAGACAAGGACACAATGTGCCTTTATTTAGGATTGCAGAACTAGTCATTCAGTCTTAATCAAATGGGGAAAAAGTGAGAAACTGAAAATCTTTTCTGGTCAGTTGACTAAAATGAATCGTGGGGCTATGACTCCCAATGACAACTGACCGACCGCATAAGAAAACAAATGACAAATACTGCTTATTGTTTAACTGATTTTAACAACCCTGTTAATGTCAAATCACTTCTGAGAACTGACAGAGGCATGAAAAACAGTTTGAAAAGCAGACTTAAAGGGACAGTTCAACCAAAAATACAAATTCTGTCATCATTTACTGACCCTTGAGTTGTTTTAAATATGTCAAATGTTTTCGGAAATAATCTTACCGCTGTATTTGTCTTTTATAAATGTGATCAAATTTAAGACTAAGATGCTATTCTGTAAATACTGTCTATGCAAAAACTGTCTGAGTCATGGCCACTTTAATAAATTAAGATTATTAATTTAGATGAATATGTCAAAAGCAGGCTTTCAAGAAAAAAGTTTGAAGTAATGGGAGGTCTGTGCCCCAGTAGAGAATTGAAGATATCCCCATATGCTTTAAAGCACATTTTGAAGTTATGGAATTATGTTTAGAAAAGTTATTCTCTCTTTAATTGGTAACATGGTTCTTATATTTGATAATTAAAAGGTTATATTTTAATCATATTTATTATGTAGCTTTACACAATCCTGGCATCTACAATGATTTTGATCAGCATTTTACTCTCCAATTATATCTTACATTTTGCTTTTGGAAATATTATTCATATCGTTATTGGAATTATACCCAAATGAAGAAAAATATTGCAATATTAATTTTGGCCATATCATCCAGCCCTAATTCCTGCAAGACCAAAAACATGTATATGTCATGAACACTACCATGCTTAACCCTCCGAGAGTTGTCATGACAGAAATAACAGCTTGCGAGGGATTGTTCTTAATCATTATTAAAGTGAAAAAGAGGCTTCCTTCTCTACATTTCATTCCCAAAATAGAAAGAGATAAATATAATTTTTCTAAGTTATTACTGGCAGTTTGTTGGGTTGAAATGTGATAAAAACAGAAATGCTGGCAGGTGGGCGACATGCACCCCGCTGGATCGTGAAAGCAGGTGGTCTGGGAAGACAGCACAGCTGATTCACAATCACTCGAAGAGAGGACGTCTGAGCCAAATCAGTGACTTCAGCACAACTGGCTTAGCTATGTCAACAGGACTAGGAAACAAATCCAGCTCAGCTGTGCAACTATCGAGTTTTTGCTCTTTTCGAAAGATCAGCTCGAGTTAATGGTAGAGCAAATACAAATGTAAACACTTTCCAAAGTAAGACTTCAAACTTGCTGATGTTATTCAGGCAATTCAGACAAAGGGCCAATGCTCCACATATGGTGTAGATGAGTAAAAAGATGGATCTAATTGTGTGGCAGCTGGCAAGGAAGGATGTTACATTGCCTAACTAGCACTCTTCTATAAAAAGGCACACTGACATTTTACAAACAGCTTCATCACAGTAAATGTGTCTGTGTTTTAAACTGGAAGAAATCGGTGTATCTGGAAATGATCTCTCGTCAGATTTTGGTATAATACCTCAGACATTGTTAAATCACGTAGACTAACCGTGTGTAAGTATCAGATAAAGAAAACAAGAAGCTTGCCAAAATGTCAACTTTAAGACATATGACCTATTATTACAGAGAATGTTGTTTATTAATAGTTTCGGAGGATGAGATCTTGGCAGAAAAGAGTTTATGGTTAGACTAAAAGCAGGTTCGGTTTAATGCACAGGCATGCCTAGGCTGCAGCCTAGGGGCCCCACCTGTTTAGAGGCCTCTGATTGTCAAGATTTTTTATTTTTTTTATTTTTTATATTGATGTAAATGGGAACAAAAAATAGACCCTCATTGGCCCGTTATAATAAGCCGGTGATTGGATAGATGTGACATTTGGGTCACATCTGTCCAATCAGCTGCAGGCGAAAACATGTCAATCATTTTTATTTACATGACTGCTGATGCTAGACCACATAGCGGCAAAATGTCCGAAAGAAAGTACAATAGTGGAGCACGGAAATTTCTAAGGTTAAAAGAACAACGTGACTAAGATAGCAGCAGGAAGACTGGCAGCTCGCATTGGCTAATATCGGTAACACTGAATAAAACACTGTAGTATGTGATGTGTGTGTATCAGAGTGCGATTGTTCTGACGCCCCTCTCAGCATTGGTTTGTGTCTCAGCTTGATTCTATTGAACCCTGGTGCGTGGGCATTCATGTTATGTCACCATGAACGTGCATGACACATGATAGTAAACAGGACACGGGTCAATATCTTTAGTTTTTTATTCAGTTAAAAAAACATGCAGCCCCTTAAAGGCTGTGTCCATCGGGGCGCTTTTGAGCTGCTGAAACAGCATTCTGCCCCAAGTTGAGCATTTTTCAACTCTGGGCGCCTGGTCGAACACCGGCGCTGAGCGTGGGAAAAACGCAGAGCAGCGGTGTTCTGTCGATTTTTGCTAACTATTGAATTTTGCTACCCTCGTGTTGTGATTGGGTAACTTAGGTGTAAGGGTTGAGGGAGGGTTTAGTCCTGTTTTGTATGGAGTAGCAAAATTTGAAAGGTTAGTATAAATTGTCAGAACACCGGCGCTGAGCGTAAAAAAAACGCCAGCTACTCGCGTTTTCAAAAAACAAGGCATTTCTATTTGAAACAATTGAAAAAAAAAACATGCCGTATGCCTCGCCTCGGTGGACATCATGCAAACATAATATTTATAATTTATTTTTAAATCTTGTTTGAATAACCGTTCATTTGCCACTCTGATTCCACCGCCCCTGACTTAAAGGGAGTAGGGCTTATCTTTAAAAGGAAGAACAAGTGTTACACTGGTATTCACAATTAGGGTACTTTTTAAGCAACAAATGGTTGGTAAAGAAGATGCTGAATTTCACATGGTCAAACTGAGTATTATATGAGAGTCTATTTTTACATTAATTTTCTGATTGCAACGTTGTTACCAAAATTCGAGACGTCAACAGCAAGTTTTTTTGTTTTAATTGTATGGTAGTTTTATTAATATTTAAAATTTGTCTTTCAATTTATATTTTAAAATTATACATTCATGTTCAAATTATTTAAAAAAATATTTTAATTAAAATACAAGCATTTGCCATTCTATTTACCTTCCGAATTACTTTATAGATTTAATTAATTTATTTCAATTCTAATTTGTGTTTAGTTCAAGTTTTTTCAAATAATACTCAAATAAATTATATTTTTTCAGTTTTTATGTCTGCATTGTGGCCAGTACAGTGATGACGACTGCACATCAGTTGTACGCAGTTGCAAATCACACCACACTGGCTAAGTGCACGAAGTAATAAAATCGAACATAAAAAAAATCAAATTCTACCTACTTTATAAAGTTACAATGTTAGTAAGTTAAATAAAGTAAAGTAAGTAAAAATAAAAAAATTATTGAATAAAAATTTAAACAGCAATATTTCCTTAAAAACTTCAGCTAAACATACACCTCATTTACTATCTTGGTCACGAACATACATGTTAGGTAAGATCCAAAAAGTTAAGGTTATTGACAGTAGATTTCAAAGACAAGAGTTTACAACAATCGCTGCATTTCTAGAGCACGTATGAAACTGCGCTGCAAAGTTGGCCCAAGATTACAGGGAAAACCTCATACAACTGAATAATTAATGATGTCGGTTTATGTGAGCAAACGGTCTGTGAGCAGCCACACCGACATAAATACATTCCACACACACGTACAGCACTGTGTACCGCGCAACGCATATTCCAATAGAATATTCAATATGCAGGAAAGACAAAAGAAGAAGAGGCAAGCTTTCTTCCACACAAAGAGAAGGGGGCACAGACAGGCGTAGGGGCGTCGTGCCATCTTTTGCATCCGCAGCCTCTTTGTTCTATGGGCCTGCCGAGATTTACTCTCCACTTCTTTTTCTTAGCTGTTTTTCATTGGCAATGGATGGGCGTACTTACACATTCAGTGTGGAGCTATGGCCTGCAAAAAAAGCCTGCAACACACTCAAGAAGCCTAACATGAAAGCTCTCCGAGTGGTTTCAGCTTCTCTGCTCCGCCACCTCAGACTAAAAAGACTACCTAGAGCTTCAGAGGGAAGCAAAGGTCTGGATGAAGCTTTGCGATGGAGATGAGGATAAGAATGGTGGTGGTTTATAATAAGTATGATGGAGAGGGAACGTAAGCACCAGCAAACAGATGAAAGGCACAATACCTGGACAAGGGAAAGTTTGCTAAGGAATAAAATCCCAGGAGAAGGGAATTATGGAGATGGGTGATTCCAAGTTGGGGCTACCACTGGGTCCTTCTTGAAAAAAAAAAAAAAAGTACATAAAAGAGGTACTGGAAATTCAGTGAGGCTGGAGATTTTTGAGGTTTCTGGGAGAACTCAAAATGTCACTCACTAGAGCAAAGTGTTACAAAAGGAAGCAACAGATAGATATATTGACTGTTGTTGACTTTACACTAAGTATTGGTGTGTATAAGTAAGTAAGGATTGGTGGATCTGTTCAGCTGGCCGTCAAGTTCGCAGGACCACTACATTCCAAAAAAACCAAACTCAAGGGTTAGGCTGTACTAATACTGATCATGTATCGATATATTGTGATCCTTTTTTCAACGTAAAGGTCAGTTGTAGAATTTAGAAAAGTTTGTGGTGAGGCTGCATATTGCAACCAATGGCTCACTCCACTGCTCCCCCTTCCGAAGCACTACGGTGGCTGACACAGAACTAAGATGTCATCATGTTTTTGTTTCTTTGCCGAGGGAGATACCGTATTTACAAAACGCACTCTGTAAAGCAGTTTGTCCGTTTAGGGCTACTGTAGAAACACCATAGTGACTTCCATGTAAGGGGACCCGCGGTGTATGTAGATATGGAAATGATTAACAACATAACACTTCATTATGCACCTCTGAACACATAGTAATGCATATTAAATTGCAGTTCTGTAAATAAATCCACCAAAAAAATGGAAAAACGTTTTTGTTTTTGCTAAAAAGACACTTGGATTTAGTCTGGGGGGATTAAAGCCTCATTTATTATTTGTATCTGTAAAGTAAAGTGGTTGGAATCTTGATGCCACCATAAAAATAAAGTTCCTCCTGACTGCTAAACAAAAGAGCAAACCCATATCTACGGCAACATAATCTGACACATTCAACAAGATGATGTGGTCCATAAATCACAGAGGGATTTTCTTAAGTTTAACAAAATTTTAACTTCTAAAAAAAATTCAATAACCTGAAGACATTACAAACTGTAAGCAATAAAGTAAGTGCAGATGTACAGGCTCGACCATTGCATTGTAAACACCCATCGTGTTTGATTAAAGATCATTATAAAAAGGTGTTTAGACAACCAAATACATTATTTATCTCATACCGTTTACCGTATACCTTTCGCCGCTTTTTTTGGCCAAGCGCCCATATGACTGACAGGTAAAGTAACCTTTCACATTTCATTTTGTGCCTCTTCATGTTTAGATGTGTGGAAATATCCCCACAGTAACAGACCAGTGTACGAACGTGTCAAAAGTTAACAGCAACAAGAATGTTTATACGCTTATGCTGTAAACCTCGCATGCTTAAAAAAATTAAGCATTTAGTCGATTGTGATGAATTCCTATTGCAACCATTGTAAACACGACAGGTTCCAGGCGGACCGTTAAAGAACGCACAGGCACGTCTCCCGGAAATCCTGTGAAATTCAACCAATCAGATGAGGACTTTGAACATGCTGAAGTGTTTCCATAAATGTGTTCCTTATGCATCTGACTTTAAGCCAACTGTCCGTGGGCATGACGTGTGAGGCTGAGAACTATACTGTACAGAGCTGATGTTGCGGTGGGTCACGAGACAAGCATGACATGTCGACATGGAAATAATGACATAAAAAGGATAGTTCACCCCAAAATAAAAAAAAAATGTGACGTGACCTTGTGAGCGTATAGTTTTTGGATATGTGTAATGGGCAGAACTGAGTTAAGTGTATTGGTCCGGCCCTCTACAACCATGCCAGTTTCTCATTTGGTCCCTTAGGAAAATGAATTGCCTACCCCTGCTCTAGGAGATGATAGTATTATTTTGACTATGTGAAATTATACTGGTAACAATTCTACTAACTACTTTCATCCATCTGGTGCATTCACATAGACAATTAACATAGCTCAGTTGACAAGCTAATATGGTGTAAGAAATCCCTAACATTTCGTTTACTGAAATGCAGTAAGTAACCTAACTAAAATCACAGTAAATTTACGCAGTTCTACCTGAATTCAAATCAATCAATATTCAACTGCAGAAATAACTATCTCACGTGCTGCGCCAAGCTTACAAGTGTAATGAACTTGAGATTCTTCTTTTATTTATTACCTTGGATGCCACTGCTAACTGAAGGAAAATACGAAGACGGGAAACCCAACATAAGACACTGAATGCCTATGAGAAGGGCAACTATATCAATATCCACCAATCCTTTCAGCTGAATTCATGCATGCTTTCATGCCTTCAGTTGTGGCATCCATTACAGTAACTCGACTTCAGGACTTGTTTTGTGCAACAGGCACGCAGAGGAGCAGAGACTCTGAAGCCTACTTGATACCATGAAAGAAAGAAATCATTTTCCTCCCTATGTGAACTAAGGTACCCTAGTCAAATGCAGCCTGCGTTAGTACAACATTTGCCATTGTTTTAGAATTTGATATTTACATCACATAAATTGTACATAAATGTCAGGTAAGCACAACTAACTTTAACTATTAACATGTGGAATGGCCACTTGCGCAGGAGGGCTCAGATCATTTGTGTATCATTGGAAAATGTTCACACAAAAACCTGTCAGTAAACAACCAAATTTCTGTATGCCTTCAAATGTTTGAGTAAATTGGATTTTGAATTGGATTTCACTGTGTATTTAATTGCATTACAGACTTAATTTGCAAAAAGTTACTTCACTTGAATCAACGCTTCTCAAGTATAATGCCAGCATTGATGAAGGGAAGTAGCAATCACACACAAATGTGTCACTGAATGGGACAAACTAACACAACGGGGTAAAAAGAATAAGTGACAGGCAAGTTAAAATGTTCACTGGCCTTTACACTTTATACAACCTTTACACTTTATAAACTGCGTTCATTGGAATTCATGAACAATGAGTTGCAAGAATGTTACAGCAGAAATTTCAACAAAGTCCCTGTAAGCCAAAACCTCCACATACACGATAAAAAAAGTAATGTTAAAGCCACAATATGCAAGAATTTTACTGCGAAATGACCCCAAATCACTCGCTCAATGTGAAATATTTCATGCAGTTGTGTACTTACATTTTCCTTAATGATCCCAAGAATGTGCAAATCCAGAGAAATTTTAAATATTTAAAATAATGGCCAGTCCCTTGTCTCCCTTGTATTGGTCGCATATAAATGACTTTATATTAATATCCGGCGCTCCGCAATACCCTCAGTTTCCGGTTAGAGAAACTTCGGCAACATGCAAATGCAGAAGTGGTTATACAGCATATAGCTGCGCTTTTGTTGCTGTTTTGAAAGTGCACCGTCTAGCGGTCCAAATTTACATATTGTGGCTTTAACATCAGTCAAATATCAATTTGGCTATAGATAAGCAAACCAATAAAGGGATAGTTTATCCAAAAATAAACATGTTGTCAAAACGTGTATTTTGTAGCCTTGGAAATATAAGGTTCGTCTATTAAGCGATACACACATTGTTATTGACAACTTATTTACGATATGTGATGCTTTTTCTATGCTTTGTGTACATTTTGGTACTTCAAAACAAAGGTTTTATGTACAAAATCAAATGCAATGCAACAATTTGTGTGAAGCTTCTCATCTCAAAACTGCAGGTAGAACCTTAAAACTTTATATTCCGATGAGACGATATGACTCTTTCTTCTGTAGAACACAAAATAATATATTTTGAATGATTTTTGTTCATATCATGAAAGTCAATGGGGTGCAATGCTGTTCGGTTACCAACATTCTTCTAAATTTATTTTGTGGGTTTGTGCAGGACCATCTAATGTGCATTATATTAACTTACTGGAGACTGTAACAATTTAATTTGGGATTAGTACAAATCAAACTGATATTGATGTTGTTGAGAAATATTTAGGTTGCACCTTTTACCAAAAGAGCGTTTTTAAACATGTTGGACTGAAAGATGGATGGAGTGAAAAGACCACCAATGAAGTGAAGAACACTGGAGTCAAAACAAGGCCTACAAATAATACTGTGGTAATTTTATAAGGCAATATTAGGGTTTACAGTCAGTTGTCTTTTTCTTATATCACGGAGAGTTCATGTGATGACACTAACACGAGAAAGTAAAGTGATGCCGTTAATAATTCCTGATGTACAACTTTAGCATGGTGACTTGGGATAGGCTAACAGGCTAATTAGCTAGCATCAATAACGGGCCCTGCGAGCTGTTGTAACTGAACAACATTTCACTGACAACACTTACCACATTATACACGCACACACAAATAAAGCAACTGGACACAAACTGTCCTGCACAATACGAAAACACTGGCAGTGAGCCTCATTGTTTGCGTGTAGCTGGTGCAACGTTTTAGCGGGACACCACAGTTGAGAACAGACCAAAGTGTTTTTGAAACCCCTTCTCACACACCCTAGTGTACTGTTGACCTAGTCGGCGTTTCTTATCATTGATTTGCGCGTATAGTTTTGGCGGGTAAGGCTATAAGATCCGATAATGCCTCACGCGCCTGCAATGCACAAAGATGATCTCTAGATATCGTTAGGCAGACCAAATGGGTTTTGAGACACCTCCCAAAAAGAAACCCACCCGGGACAATGTGGAAATTGTTTATTTGTTTGTTCAATAAGCAAAATTTAAAATGAAGATGCTATCGTTAAGGGTACGGTAAAGGTATTAAATATAATCGTGCAGAGCTCGCGATCAGCTGAGGGTGTGACGTCACAGGCTCCGCACCTACAGAACTAACGGGCCTCCGCACCGACGCGCGAGCTCTTTAGAAAGCAAAATACTCACGCTTTGTCCACCAGCTCTCTGACTTTCCACATATTCAACATCCTGGCGCTTTAGCAGGGCCTCTCCGCCTCAATGTCGCGTCGCCCGGTCCGCAGGTCGACTCGGATATCTGTTACCGATAATAACAGAATCCCCCCTTCCGCCTCTCAAACGCTGATCGACACAGCCGAGCGGAAAACAGCGGATCAGATCGGCCCGTTGCTACGGTGACGCGTATTGTGCGTCAGGGGATGCGCAGACGCGGCCATGACGTCCTGCACGGAATCATGGGAAACGTGGTTTTTAAGAGATTCTAACAAATCTTAAATCAAGGACAAATCCTGAAGCCTGTGAAGGATCCAATAAAAATAAGCATTTATTCTTGAATCATTTACTCACTCTCTTGACATAATTTAAACCTGCATGCATTTCTGCTGCTGAACACAGAATAAGATATTTTGAAGAATGTTGGTAACAGAACAACAGTAATGGTTATATTTGTATATAATATCATATACAATTATACATATTTGTGTCTATCTGTCATCATTATCCTTTAATACACCTATATTTGACAACAAGTTCTATCTTGTGTAGTACTGTTTATCTGACAAATATATTGAGATTTAATTTAATTTGTTTGCCTTTAATTGTATTGCATTGAAAAATTACTCATTTGACTTTTTTCTGCAGAACACAGAAGATATTTTGATGAATGTTTGACCATGAAATGAGTGAGTGTGTGTGCCCTGCGATGGGTTGGCACTCCATCCAGGGTGTATCCTGCCTTGATGCCCGATGACTCCTGAGATAGGCGCAGGCTCCCCGTGACCCGAGGTAGTTCGGATAAGCGGTAGAAAATAGATGGATGGATGGATGGTTTGACCATGACACTGGACCCGTTAATTTGGGGTTAAATGATGACAGAAAAATTAATGAATGAATAAAATTCACATTCTTTGACAATTTAAAAACAACAATACGATTTTCTTTCTTGGGAAAACAGGGTTTGTGGCTAAAGTAGCATTGCGCTGTGAGTTGCTAGAAAGTAGTTCCGTCTTTTAACTTGTCTTTTGGCTATAAGCAATGTCTCTGTCAAAACCTAATGCACATTTCCAGTCCTCCCTTCACTGTGAGGACAAACAAGTGCAACAACTGCAGACAAAAACATCAACGCATTGAGAAAACACTGCGATCTGTCGTAGTCCAAATGGCAAAAAAGAGGCGTCCTTGGAAGTCTGCTTATCCTGCAGCACTTTGCCATCCTAGATCCATCATACTTGTCTATGTGATAGACAGCAGACATCAGCGTAGATAAGACCACTGGCTTCCTGATGTCATCTCCAATACAGGGTCCATTTCTCAAGAGCCTGTGTCCTGTGTGAATTCCGGTGAAATGCTGAGATTTTAAAGATGGATTTAGATTGAGATGAAAAAGGCAACCTTTCACATAAACACATTGTATAAATAAATCATTAACCTGATGACAATCAAACAAGCCAAACTACATTGATTGTCCGGAGTGACAACAGACACAAGACGGCACTTAACATTCTCAAAGTCTAGCACTCCTGGGAGCTGAGAGGCCATTGTGTACTGAAATGAAAAGAACAGGAAATCAGGAACACTCAGAAACCATCTCATCAGTTTAACTAACAGAAGTGGCAGAGATTGACAGCTGAGGCTATTTTGTGGCTGTTAATAAAGTATGCAGGAGTGGTGTGGCCATAGGGAGGGGTAAAGTGATAATGTCCTTGGCAAGCATGCTAGACGTGAAGCCCAATGTCTGAGAAAATGCGTGAGCATTTACAGCCACGTTCCAGTTTACTGTAACAGATTCCTTTACTACTTGAACCTCAATCCTTTAAGTTTTTTTTAGATCAACTTTGTACTAACATCGAGTTTTTTAATTCTGTGAAATGTTAAAAAATGTTCAATTGTTCAATGTTAAACTGTGTTTAACGTAAAGACCTTATAGTATACTTCACTTTTATTGGTAACCAAAATCATCATCGGTTTACAACTTGGTAGACCTTTTTGCACAAGAAATACAGTCATGTAAAAATGAACGGATGACAAAATAAATAAATAAATTAAAAGAAAAAATGAATTAGATCACTATTTCCTTTAATTAGTATTTTTGCATGCTTTGTGTCAATTCCAGTGTTTTGTTGCATTTCAACAGAAACAAACCTCAGTAATGACATAAAGTCAACCAACAGCAATGTGAAGGACTGACAGATGCATCGACGAATTATGAATTCCATCATGCATTCATTTTTTTTACTGATCCTAAAATACGTTGAAAACAAACATTAGATTCGTGCTGTTTAAACATGAATGTGAACTTGTTTTTTGTGTCTGTTTGTCCTGTTTCAATTTTCTACAAATATATAATAATAAATAATATTATTTGGAATTTGGGAGAAATGGAGATGGTGGTCTAGTGGGTTAAACCACTGAACTGGTAAATCAAAGGTTGCTGGTTCGATCCCAGCAGCCACCACCAGTTTGTCCTTGAGCAAGACACTTTACTCCATGTTGCTCCAGGGGGATTGTCCCTGTAATAAGTGCACTGTAAGTCAAAGCGTCTGCCAAATGACTAAATGTGAATGTAAACGTTGTCACTTTGAAACGAAAATGATAATTTTACTTAAACATGTTTCAATAGTAAATTCAGAATAACTGGAAATACATAAATTTTGACAAGTTCTCTCAATTATTTATGTGACTGCAAATATAATTATCGAAATACAATTTGTTTACTGAATACAATTTATTTATATTATCTAATCGTTACTTAAATAATGTAATACATGCATTTAAACATTCTAAGAATTGTTTTAACAACTTTTTACTGAATAAGGTGGTTTAAATCTTTGACATTTTATTGTTCTGAAATACAATAGCCACATTATGCAATTATGCATCATATGAATGAAATAATCTTTCAGTTTTGTATTGTCAAAAGGAGTATCATTAGATTTTGACTCAATGATGCCACTTTCGAGAAACAATTAAATAGCTCAGATCAGATTAGTTCTTAATTTTTCTTATTACTTTTAGGGTAACCACTTTAAGGGTAACCATCCAACAAATAAAAAAGCTTAAAAGCTCTTAATTTCACTCAAATTGTATTGGTTTATAAGGGTTCAGTTGCTGTGAGGTCTAAATTGTTCACAGGGGTTAAACTCCCCAACAGAGGGCACTATGGCACCTCAAATATCCATACAACCGTTCCATGCCACTGTCAAGTCCCTGCTGATTATTCAGTTTCACATAATAAAATTTGACCCATGACACATACATACATATTTACCATCTATTTTAGCCCTTGTTTTAAATAAATACTTACACTATGGTATTTTGATTTACACAAAGCACATTAATCATTTCCATCTTCAATAACACAAATAACTATGATGTGACTACAATAATCCAACATAAATCAAAGCTTCATCTTCAGTGTTGTCACCCTAGAAGTTGTAAAAATCTACTCTTGTTGTTTTATCAAAAAGCTTTTTGATCCCTCAGCCTGAGATGCCGATTTATTCAGTTCTAACTTTTCATCTATTTTGGGCTCTTATTGGCTGCTTTTTCTTTATTTTTCTCTAAGCCATACATTATTGGTATGAAAGAAATGAATATGCATGATGAAATGTTTCTCCACATAATCTCAAACTTTCCGGCAAACGACTTTAGTTTGGAAGGTTAAATAAAAAGACCCTTAACGTTTGAATTGTAGCATATGGGTGTACATAATGTACACTGCTTGGGAAGAAACCTTTAGGTCTGCTTGTGGTCAGAAATGACATAAAGAAAACATAAACAGTGAAAAAATTGCAAGAGAAAAGAGTAACTGCAAACCTGCCAATAAAAGGGCAAAACGTCAATATGGCATAACTGTGCACTCACAAGACACAAATTTCGTCATTTGCATTGCATTTTAACAGAATACAGACACACAAACTGGCCCACAGAATTTAAGGGAATTGTTTCCATATGGCTATGCATACAAAGAACAATGGGAAATTGTGCATTGTTTCATGCATTTTCCAGCTTTGTTTTGTTACAGTAGAGAGCTGGAGAACATACCGCATGTCCGTGACCGTGCACTGTGATTTGGACCACATCTGCCATGAGAACGTCAGCTGAATAAACAAACCCTATCCATTATCGTTCATAAAACCTAACAAGTAGACCTGGACCCCTGCATTTCCAATAAATAAGACATTTAAATATACATGTGTGTTTGTTTGCAGCCTCTGTTATAGAGCCCATATAAAAGAAAAAGTCACAAAAAAAATCATTTGTATCTCTATTGTCCTTTAGAGCGATTAAATGCGAAGGAAATTGAAAATTTTGCTTGTGATGTCCATATCTTCAAAGCTATAATAGAACGCATAAGCAATAACAATTCCTCCCAAAAGCAGGTTTTTTAAGAAATTTTAGGAAGAATGAGATACTTAAACTCCGTCACTGTTAGCCTACAAATGAAAGTAAATGAAGTCAAGTGTGTACATAAATAGTTTTCAGTTAAATTCTAGTTTTATGCAAATATGAAAATCTAACATATAAATTAAAAGAAAAATCTATATTATTGGGTTGTAATTCGCAACCTTTTTTTATGTCTGCTTTGTTCCAACCCTGTTACACTTGAAATATTTAGTGTTGAATGTTACAGTTGAATGCTATTTTTGTGTTTTCTGCTGAATTTGTTTTAAATTTACTGTAAGGTTTTATTTGAAGAGTTAGTTTCCAAAAATCATATTTTTTTGTTGTGCATTCTAATATCAATTAAACTGCAGTTGTGTTATTTTAATTAAGTAATTATAACTTAACAAATGCAGCTACACCGTAACATTTCTTGGAACATTTTCTGGATGCTTTGACGCAAAAAACAAACCGTAAAATAAAATATATATATAAAATAATGTTTCTTGTAGAATTTCGTGAGTTTGCGTTATTTTTCTGTAATTTTACATGCTTTATACATAAATACATAAAACATCCACAGAATGATAGTTTATACCTGGAAAATCTTAAAAAAATAGAAATATTATGTTTTTTACCGTGATAACTTAAACAATAATATAATGATAACATAAAAACAACATTTGAACTGTTTTTGCAAATGTTTTTAATCTCTTTATTTGTTTTCAAGTCAAATCTACTATTTATTTTGAGTTAGTTTATGTAAATACTAGTCAATAGTCAAGAGGACACACATTGCACACAAACGTCTCTGTTTCCTGAAACCAAATGACCCTGAAAACAGTCTAAAGTTTCTAGCTCAGTCATGCCCTTTAACACCAATCAGCAGAATTAGAAGTAAACACTGGTCTAGTTCATTGATGCTGTTCTCTGATATGTTGTGAGTAGGGTTTGTCCCCCTAGGGCACACTGCCCACCGGATAACTCCGGCGGCCCCCGCGTGGCATCGCGACAGAGTTTTGTTACAGTATACTGTACCTCCAAGCTGGAAACAATTGTCTCTGTCATGGACTGTTTACACTGAATTACATTTGCTGTAATGTTCTTGATCCTACTCAGATCCTTTGTCTGAACAGCTGCCCACAGTTTAGACTGTCACATAAAACACTGGGAGCATTGGGTGTTCTCCTTTACTTTGTGGTATCTGAGCTCATTTCCCAGTCTGACTGAGTAAATAACAAAGAGACATAAAAAACAAAACAAGATGGAGGTGACCGTGGCATCCAAAGACAGATGTTACCTTTTCACTTTACAAAGCTGTGTTTGAAAACATTTTCACTGTGGTGGCTGTGAGTAAATGTATTCAACTGATATTCAGAAGAGGGAGTCTCCATCTTTATTTACTCTAGCGGCGTTTACAGAGATGCAAACATACACATTTTATTTTGGGCACAACCAACAAGGGGGAATGCTTTTCAGGGTTGTTAAAGTAAAAGGAGCCATTTTTGAGTCACATTTCTCATCTAGGGAATGCTGAGACTTGGGCCCATGGGATAGAAGAACTCTTTTGAATGTAACAACATGAATTGTTCATTTTGTCACGTTTGTAACTGTGCTTTTAACAGGAGGGAGATAACTGTGTCACAACACACAGCTTTTTTGAACATGCTTGTTTCATTTTTTAATTAAAACCGATAACAGAACCTTGTAAGTTTCCCAGAATAAGGCTTATTACTGAGCTAACAACAGAATCTTGGTCATGGATTCTTAAAACATCCCAAATAAAGGCATATTTTTCTTTTTTTTCTAGTTTCTATCCTCATTAAGTCTCTGCATGTAAAGACACAAGACACACAATAGATGCTCACAAGCATCTGTTGTTTTACAGACACAATGATTTAAGAATACAGTTCAGACCCGCTGTTATCATTATTAGTTTATGTGTACAATGGCATTGAAGAAAAGTGATCATCTTTCAAGGAAATAGACATTGATAGTAGGAGAAATCAAACTATTTATGTTATAACTTACTATGATGAAAAATGTTGAAGTATATCCAAGCTAAATTATCCCTCAGAGTTGTTTAACAGTGTGTTTATATAAATTGCTTTTGGAAAATTTATCCTATATTCACTATTATTCCATTTTATCTAATTTTATTCTGTTTAAGCAGAGAAACTAGCAGAATTTACAGACATACGCCTTCATTTCCTGTATTGATCACAATCATTTGTCATTTTTTTGCACACACACTTGCAGGCATTCTAGTAAGAAGCATAAGCATGGTGGACATGGCCGAGATCTACTGAGGGTCTTTACATGGAGACGAAAAATATTTGTTAACCATCCTGTTCCTGAAAATCCCACTTTATTGATATCGAATGTATGGAATTAGCGTTTGGATGCAACTACATCAATAAAAGGTGCAAATCCTCAAATTTTGAACATATTTACATTTAGTCATTACATTTAGTCGTTTAGTAGACGCTTTTATCCAAAGCAACTTACAAGTTGGGTAAACAATGGAAGCAATTGGGTCAACATTAGTGCAATAAGTTTAAGGAAGCATATTCTATAACTTTTCTCATATTATTTCTTTTTCTTAAAACAAGCAAAAATATTTGCCACGAGGGGTAAGAGAAATAAATTTGAATAAAATGCTACCTCTTTAGTAGGTAACAGACTTAAATACAAATAATACAAGACACTTTTTCTTGATTGTTTGAACCAATTTGTTGAAATTATGCCCCGTATTCTCAAAACAGTAAACACAAATCCATTAAATCTCACCCAATTCCCCAAACATTCTATTTTCAGGTCAAAATGAAGCTCTCTTCTCAAAGCCATTCAAACTTGAGGGCTTGTGTAAAACAATCACACTACAACATAGTTTTAGACACTGGTGAGATCAATTCAAACCACTGTAACTCATACCTCTTATTGGGATTCAAAAATAATTAGACAGCTTAGTGTTTATTAGAAAAGAGTGCACATGGAGCAAAATGCAAGAATGAGCTTTAGGAAAAATGGAGAAGAAAACATTACAACTACTTTAAAATAGATGAAGATGATCTTACAATACAAGAAAAGTTCAAAAACCAAGGAACATTGTCAACTAGTCATTCAACACAATACAGTTTACAACTGCCCAAATAACATTTACATTCAGGCATTTAGCAGATGCTTTTTTTTCAAAGCGACTTACAGAGAAGATAAAGGAAACAAAAATTGAAGCGATTTGTCAATAGGTGGCATTGTAAAACAAATGGCATCCTCTGTACCTTTGGCACGATTTTGTAAATACAGAACAGGGAAATAAGGCTACAAAAGCACATTTGTAGACTTGACAATCACAAATTTGAGCTAAACACGTGCTACAGTAAACTGGACACAGTGACATTTCTCTCATATAAAGCGTGTACTGTAATTATACTGTATGTTTACAGTAAGTAGTATAAAGCCCAGTAGATGAAGGATGCACAATGACATGTGCTCCTATTGATATGATCCTGAAATTCTGATTGGTGCGTCATCAGTTTTGCTACTGAATGTTTACTGATGGATAAATGTGTGATATTTGAGTTTAAATCTTGACACTTCAGCTCATTATATTGTGTTTTCTGAATGAGAACATGGTCAAACCGTTGCAATATGAGGCTGTTTGTGTGTGGGGTTTGCAACGTTGGTGGCCTTCTCTGAGAATGTGTTTATTGTCATCAGAAAATGGTGAATTGTTTCATGAATTGTCTGTTAGCAATCGAGAAATTACAGAAATGTGGCAGTTGCATATGTACAGATGTACAAATTAGGTTTAAAACAACACAAAAAACATTTTACTTTACAAAAATATATTTTTGGACGCCCCAGCCACCAGAATATTATACTTTTTTACAATATGTGTAAGAAATTCATTCTATCCATCTTAGTTCCTAACCCATGATAAAAGAGCGCTGGTCAGATATTTTTCTATTACACTGTTTGATTCAGAGTCAGTCACAAAAGATAACATTGCTTATTCTTTGCAGTGGTTTATAAGTGGCCTACACTTAACAGAATTTCATCATCCAAAACACTGAGTTGCCAAAATAAACTTGTGAGAAGACGGACCTTTAACACCCATTCCCAATCTGAAGTTGTAAAACGGCTCAATTTCTGCACAAATATTGACAGTTGGACATTGGTTTCACACGGACTAATTCAAAGGCAGTGACGGGAAACACTAAACTTGCAAGGGTGAGGTCAACACAAAAATATTCCTAAATGTCATAAATATGTCGTCCTTTCAAAAAAAAAAATCCTGACTAGATTAACATCAAAACATTATGGAACACAGAAATATATAGGTGATTTAAATAGGCAAAACGTTTCTGTGCTGGACTACAAATCTCGTCCAAAGTGGGCAGTGGGAGAGTTCAGGTTCTTAAAACAACACAGGGCTGTCAAAGCGGTTCTTAAAGGGTGCTGAAATGTAGAGTTTGAAACGGTAAAGTTTTCGTTAGCTGACGTGAACCGTATTACCGCTGGCATAAACAAATATTATTGGTTCACCGGCCAGAGTGGGAGCGAGCTGCGCCTTGGAAAAGGTGTTAATTGTTTTCAGACTGTCATCTTTAAGAGCTGTTGAGATCAATTAACGTCATGGCGGCGCTGAGAGCGTATGTGTGGTGAGGAAACCCAGCTTGAGTGTGCTGTGTGTCTGGAATGTAAAGAGCTGATATAGATTAAGCGTGTGAAAGTCAGCAGTGAGGGAACACTTCAGGAGGAATGTACGGTCCAATTAGTGTCTCAGCTTGACTGAGAGAATTGATAAAAAAACATTGAAACTATGTCAAATAAAACGTAAATGACTATAATCAAGCTTTTGAAGGATTGGTTTAACCGAAAATAAAAGTTCTGTCATGATTTACTCTCATGACAAAAGAGAGTTTCAGACTCACATTACCTTTTGTAGAACAAAACAATACACTCCAAAACAATAGTGCCTAGCACTTAACGTGGTTTAACATAGGGGAGCCACTTTTTGTTTTATATAGAACCATATAGAACTATGCAGGGGCTTAACAGGTTCTTTGTACGGAAATATATAGCACCTCGGTCACCTCAAAGAACCACCGAAGCACCAGATATGGTGCTATATAGAACTTAAAGATGTTCCCCTATGATAACGAGCAAAGAACCCCCCCCTTAGTCCTACATAGCACCATTTTTTTAGTGTAACAAAAATATTCAGTCAAATTGCAGAACTGCGAAAGTTAGTGTGGTCAAATTTTTGTGTTTATATAATATGTTTATATATGTGTGTAGGACATGTATATTTATAAATACACAAACATACATGTATGTATTTAAGAAAGATGAGTAATTTATATTTATACATAATGTAACTTATAAATAAATTAGGGCTGTCAAATGATTTTTCTTGATTACTCGCATCCAGAATAAAAGTTTGTGTTTACATAATAAATGTCTGTGTACCATGCATATCAATCTTGTATTTGTAAACAAATACACGTACATGCATATTTTTCAGGAAAATATAAAATAAAGATATTAACATTTATATATATACATATAAATTATTGGTAAACATAAGTAAATACATGTAAATATTTCCTAAATATGCATATACAGCCCTAATAAAAAAATATATGTATGTATATTTATGTAAATATTTGTTATATATACACATTTGTGTGTGGATTTATAGGCTACAGATTTATATTATATAAACAAACAATTTTTTGTCGATTTGACACTACTGAATATAACAAGAATATATTGACCAGGGGCTGTCAATCTCCAAAAACGACAACAAGCTCTATAAAAGTAGTCACTATGCAACATATACTGGTATCAAATATTGTGATAGCAAGTGTTCATAGTATTTATTAATTTTTTTAAAGTGTATGGCAAGTTGGCTCATTTGTATGAATTCGTATTTTGTGAACCATACAAAACCCTACAATTATAAAAAAAGCTAATGATATAAATTCATATGAATTAACTACCTTGTGAAATAGTGACACATTACCTTAATATTATGTTGACACTACTGTATGGCAGCTACAAATAAAACAAGCAAAGCAAAATAAAAAAAGTTCATCTGAATATTTGATGGAGAAAGTTCGAAGCCCCCAACATACAGGTCTCTTTTACTGAGTAAAGTCAGGAGGCCTCGCAGTTCTCAATAAAAACAGTGAAAATTGGATAAATGCCCCAAGGCTCAACTCCACAACCACCTTTTTGGCTTGTCCACCTGTCAGTGCAAATAAATGTTGGGTCACTGTGTAGAAAAACACATTAGTGTGGAGTTCACTGAGGACTTGAGCGAAATGACTGAAATATGGTTGTTTCAGTACTAGATCCAGAGGTGTGTGTGGTCAACTCACTGTTTCTTTTCATTTTATTATAGCGTACAACGATAACAGTTTACACAGTTTTAAAATACAGTTTATAAACACAAGACTTAACTGAATCATGCCCGGTTTTACACACAAGCTCCCACACTGAAAAGTTTGCTGCTTGTCCAACTTAACTTAAGTGAAATCAAGACATTTTTTGTTAAATTCTTAAGTTTATTTTTTAAAAGTTCTCTAAATTCAATAACTTCTTATTGAAGAAAAGTTATTTGAATTGTTCCAGCAATTTTTTTTAATGCATTCATTGAATATGCTAATCAATAAATCTGGGTTTTTATTTTGGTTCATGTAAAATATACATTTAACAAACTTAATCAAGTTAATGATTTAAAACAAAGAAAAAGACTCTTAATTTGATTTAACTAATCTACATTAACTTTATGTTAGTATCCTAAATTTACTGAAATAGATAATGTTGCTTAAGATGCACACCAGTGATGTTTTATTAATGGCATTCCAATGGCATTTAGGCAAACCCTGGTCTGTGAAGCCGGGCCTCAACCATATTTTATGCTTTAGTCATTTTTTTGGACTACCAGAGAAGTTTCAGATTGGTAAACATTCAACAACTCAAACCACAGATGATGAATTTTTCATGTCATGTTTGCATGGGCTGTCCTACAGATCAGAGCCCTCGTTCATTATCCCAGTGTGGAGATGAGCTTGGCTTTCTAAAATGAGGAGGAGCCCATGTCTTCTGCCCCATCAACATTAATTGTCAGTAATCAGCGGAGGGAAAACTATTATCACTAATGCTTGGAGAAACCTGAATCTGCACAGATGGGTCTTTTCCTCTCTCCACCTACCTGTGATGAATCCTGAGAGAGTTTTCTGCATTAGATAATAGCTGTCAATCTATAAAGCAGGACAGCTTGTACTCCTCCCCGATCCTGAAGAACTTCCTCAAGACTGATCAGATGCTGTTGTTCCCACCAAGGTAGCTCAAGACTGTTTTAAAGTCCCAATTTCTCTGTATGACAGAATTATTCTGCTTATACATAAAGTGTAATAAACAATAAAATTCTATGATTCTATATATTCTACAAGACTAAATAATTCTACAACATCAACATATTTCATTTAGAGAGTAAATAGCGATCTTATATACTCCAGCTAGTGCTTATCTATAATCTAACTGAGCTATAAAAACAAAGAGTCTGAGAAACTGTCAGAAAAAGGATGACAAAAGATTCTATATCAATGATCTAATAGCTTGTTGTTAAGACTGTAGTGCTCTATATGTCTAGACCAGGGGTTCTCAAAGGGGGGTGCGCGTAACCCCAGGGGTACTTTGGGGTACTGCAGGGGGTACGTGAGAGAAACTGACATTTAGGTATAAATAATGAAAATCAATAAATTATAAGTATTTTTTATGAAATTAGGACTACACAAATATACATAAAAAATGTTTTTTATTAAAAAAAAGTAAAATGTTGTTGTCTGGTCAAGGGGTACTTGGCTTGAAAAACTCTTTAAAAGTGGTACTTGTGCCAAAAAAGTTTGAGATCCACTGTTCTAGACCTACAATATATGCAATACTCATGTGTTTCCATAATTGCAACCTTTGCAGATTTAGAGATTTGCAATTTCAGACCACTAATCAGAAAATTAGGCCAACATGTCCACTTATAGTGACCCCAGATGAAACACCCTGATACTTGATTCTAGGTCTGAGGTGGGTAAATAGGATCTCTATATTTATGCACTAATAATATATATAACAAATCATTTTCATCCACATACGTTCACAAGTTTCTGTAAGAGCCAGCCCACAAGAAAACAAAAATGGACTCATGATAGATAACTAAAGATAACTGTGCTGCAGTTTTACCTTTTCTACCAGCTCTTAAAATCTATATGGATCATAATCACACAATTTGCTTGTATACTTTATAGTTGTAGTGTGGACTCTGTTATTCTCTTAATTTTAGACTAATTTTTTTGCGGTTGTCCTTTGAGTGAACGGGCTCAATTCTCGTTTGTCTTCTTTTCCTCACACAGTTTCTGCATTTTAGCGTTCATTTTTCTCAAACAAATAATGTCATAGTAAAATCTGCCATGTGATTTCTCTTTGATTGATTAAGGAGGAGTGGACTGGGGTCAGATTTAAGGGCCTGTTTTACGAAACCATAAATGTAAAAGTGGCTCTATTTTCTTTCTCAACTGACTGTAGCCTACATGTTTGTTTGTCTGCACTCAAAAGTCTGGACCGTGACAACTCTGTCCGCTCTTGTATGTGGTTCAAGATATGAATTGAGGCATACACTCTCTCACTTTGCCCCCCACCCTCCCTTAAACTCTCTCTCTCTGTGTCTCACCCCAGGGGAAAGAGCAGCTGTCAGCCCTCAGCGCATGAGGGACCCTGCAGGGCACCCGGGGACCGAGATCCGGTCTGTCAGTGAGTAGCCACCCTCGGGGATGCCTGAAACAGCGGTTCACCCCTCTCTCTTATTCCAGGCCTTTATCTTAGTGTCTTTCTTCCTTCAGATGAGCTCTCTGTGACAGATGAGGCAGGACAGTGTGAAGATGTGCACCTGTCTATACAGCGAATGTGCATTACTGTAAGAGCTGTCCTTCACACACGGGGTCTGATCTTCTGTCGGCCCAAAGAGCCCGAATCACGTCTGCTGACACGGGACATATGTCTAGCTGAATATGAGAACGTGTTCGCATGTTTGTGACTATAAAGGTACATTAGATGCCAAAATTGCTTCTGTTTGCTCAGCGTGGTTGGGTTTCGTTTCAAACTTGGAGGTGGAATATAAATTGCATTGGTCACGCATCACAGGATGATGAAAGGAAATTGAATAGGAATGACAGAAAGGTGAATTGACTGAGCTTCAATTCGCTCCATTTTGGAATACAACACACGTATATTTAAAACATATAAAATACAATTATAATTACTATTAAATGATATAATACAATAATATGATTATTCTTCATATTTGGATCATATGTAAAATAAATAAATAATTAATATATAATAATATTAAACAATAATAATACAATTTATAATAATATAAAATGCATTCTGCAAACTTCAGTAATTTTGAACATTTTTAAATTTTGAGTGGTGAACAAGCCTTGCACAGTTATTTGCAAAACCTTAAAGCCTTTGGGAAATCTGATATATTATATATATAAATATATGATATATATAAATATATGATATATATAAATCTGAATATTTTCTCTTAATTTTTACATTGTAAATCACAGCATTTGCAGTAAACCACAGAAGGGCTGAGAGAATCTTCATCAGGCCCAGAAACCTTTCAAAACATTTAGCCTCACACATCCTGTCCCATATATTCTCTCATGGGAGCGCAGAGAAAAATATCTTCACTTCCTGTTCCAGCATGACCTCATAATGCCATTACGCCAACTCTTACAGTCTGGAAAATATGACTGCAGCCTGCGGGAATACCAGCTCTTATAAGCGAGGTGTGGTTGGACCGATCTGTAATTGTGTAAAAAAAAATGTGTTTTACTGGGTATGGCACCAAATTGTTCTCGTACAGAAGTGAGTCCTTCAACAATATGAATTTATATTTAATCTGATATTGGATATGATTACGCAGATTTTAAGGTTAAACATGATCAATCATTGAGGATATATTAAGAAATATTTTTTATATTTATTGGCATAATATGGCAGTCTTGTAAATGATTAAAACGAAAGAATTAAGTAGAATCAGAACAGAATTTTGAAGAGGACTTCGTCTGGGTGTTTTTCTATCTAAAATTTTTCTAACCACTTAAAACATCAACATTTACTAATTCAAATCTGTGAAAATAATTTTGGCATTGATTCATTTCCTTCACCCAAGGGAAAGAAAATGAGAAAATATAAAAATTTCTTAACCTCATGTTTATCTTAACTCTTATGACTCTTTTGCGCAAACACTTATGTGCACATTCAGACACGGAGCCTCGGGACCAGTCTTGGCATTAATAAACATCATTGGTTTTCGTGACAGATTTATCAGTGCTCTTAAATGTTTCGAATCAACACACCGATGAGGTTTGAAAGTTGCAGAGAAGAACTACATGAGCGTGAGTACATGATGGCAGGAGTATTATTTTGTGAAGATAAGCAGACGATTACCAATCTTAGACAAGCGTTACATACTGTTGAATTTGTCCGAGAAATTAAGGTTTAACCTAAACTTCATTTCGCCTATTTTGATTATCAAATTAAAAAGACTGAGGTATTGTACATAAAACTGACCAGAAGTAAAAAAAAGAATGAAATATTCAAACTATTTATTTAAAAGACTCCAAAGATCTGTGTGTGTTTCAAGTAATGATCTTTTGGACATTGAAATGTGTGTTTGTATGTGTGTGTTTGAGCCGGTCTCAAGGTCAGACAGGAAATGCCTTTACAGATGTTGTCTTTATGTCAATGGTTATGAGAGTATCCCAGCTCAGACAGGAAACGGGTGCGCTTTGTAGCTTATCGCAGTGTTGAGATATATCCACACTCAGATGAAATAAAACACTGAACGAGCAGAGTTGTTGAAAACAGCTCAGTTCTGTTACCTGATCAAATGCTATGACAAATGGTAAGACGAGTCTGTTAAGAAAACATTTAGAAAATGGCCTACATTTATGACATTTTGACCTCCATAACATTTTGTATATTGCACACAATCATATATCCATATTTATCTATATTTGTAGCAAAGTTCACAGTAGGGCAGGAAGGAGGTGGGAACTGGTGAACATTCAAACAAACTTTAATAAAAATGAACAAACAATAACATGCAAGTAAAAGGCCACAAGAACATATATACAAACTTAACACATGTCCGGCCCAGGTCCTCTCTTGTACGTAGTCCAGTCATTCTTCCTCTTATGCTCCCGATCTCTTCCGTGAGATATGCGGGACCGGTGTGCGCACAGCTGATTCCCACTATCACAAGAAATTCTCGCCCGGATCTGCATCTCACCAGTGAATGCCGCACAACAGTTTCACGAATGGAAATGCAAGGACTCCGAGCCGGTGTGCTACCAGGCTTCGCAGCTAGTCCGCCTCGCTCACCTATGGCTAGTCCTAGAGAGTACCACAGCATCCCTGGTCACCGAGAAGGTCATGATTGACCCCTTGCTCTGCGCGCTCCCCCGACATTTCCGGGGGCAGGTTAGTATGAGAGATCCGAAGACCTACCGGGAGGTGGTAGAGGCAATGGAGCTTTCGGAGGCGGCGCTGCCAGGTATACGGGAGAGAGAGCGTTGGTCCCGACCCGAAGGGTGGTTCCCGTATGGCAAGGTCCGGATGGTACCTCTCGACCGGTAGACAGAACAGCGGCTCCCTATTCCCGTGATATACCCATGCCTACAGAACCTGACTCCAGAGGGCCACCGGCGTGGCACTGCCCTGCGACTCTCCGTCAACTAATCTGTTTTCGGATCTGTTCCACGAGGTAACCACGGAAGGTTCCTTTGGGAAGGAGAAGAGTGTCAGGTCAGAATAGTTGACAGAGAAACACGCCAGCTAGCGCCTCACCCAACCCCACATTTTATCGTCCAGAACGTTCTTGTAGTAGAGTAGGCGGGGCGAGACCGTGGTTCGAGTCCGGTGAGTAATTGTGAATTAGCGCCAGCTGTGTGCACACCGGGCTCGAATCACGTAGGAGATGGGAGCATAAAAGGAACGAGCGACCGGACCGTCGAAGAGAGAGGACCGGGCCCGAACTTATGTTATGTTTGTATTTATATTATGTTTTGTTCGCCGGCGGTCGTCCGTGAGGGGCCGCCGGCTGTTATATTACTTTATTAAATGTTTAAATGTTTGCCGGTTCCCGCCTCCTTCCCTCAGTTTTATTGAGATTTGTTACAGTTCTGCTCTACTGTGTCGCCCAGAGCAAAGGGAGGAAAAGTGTCTACTGGTAGTCCCAAAGACTGAGACGTCCACCGTTCTGGAGGTGGGCCCCTCCAATACCCTAGCCGGATTCCTGGGTGTGGCAAACATGGTCCTACGCATTCATGACCGGTTTCACTGGCCAGGCTTGGAAGGAGACGTCAGATGGTTTTGTCAGTGCTGTCCGAGGGTACCTTAAGATGTCACCAAAACACCCCAGATATAGTGCACGAGAATATGGCTAGATAAAGCAAAACAAAATAATGATAAAGAACAATGAAAAAGTCTATTAACCTGCAGATGTGTTAAAGATTTGAGTGTCCATTGTGAGGCTGGGAACATTTGTCTGTGCAGCACACAACATAACAGTTCGTAAGCTTTGCTGCTTTTGCCATGGTGTTTGAACTTCACACATGTAAAAAACAAAAATGGCAGCGGCCCAACGGATTGACGCGTTCAGAACAAGGGGCAGACCGGGCGTCGACGTTGGCACCGTTGTAGCATCGCTAACATTAGCCATGAACGGAGGGGGGAACCCAAATGCAGGCAGGCACGATGGTGAAGGGGTTTTAACAGATATTTATTTTACAAAAGGACAAAACAAAACCCACGATGGGGAAAACAAGACTGGATAAACTATAAACAACAAAAGAACACAGACTTAACTAGAAAATAAACCCTGGTACAAACACAAAACTAGACTTACTAAAACTCGAGGAAACAGGAACTTGGTAGACAAGATTACTCATAGAGGGAACAGCAGACATGTACAGACATGTACAGACATGTACAGACATGTTCAGACATGTACAGACATGTTCAGACATGTACAGACATGTTCAGACATGTACAGACATGTTCAGACATGTACAGACATGTTCAGACATGTACAGACATGTTCAGACATGTACAGACATGTTCAGACATGTACAGACATGTACAGACATGTACAGACATGTACAGACATGTTCAGACATGTACAGACAGCTTTCAGGTACAGACAATGACCGACCCAAGACAATGAAACATGAGGACTCTTCAATGGGAACAGACACAGGATAATTGATAGGGACCAGGTGCTGAGGATTAAACACTAAAGGGAAGATAACAAGGAAACGAGATGGCGGGAAACACTGACGAGACATGGAGAGAGAGTGAGAAGGCCCCTAGGGAAACTATCTCTCCCTCCACATAACTTAAGGCTATGCCATGACTCCACTGCAAGAACAAGAATAAACATGGCATGTTAGCGGTATCATGACAACATAAGCTGAGCTGCTGGCTGATGTTGATTCACGAGGAGGTATACATTTTTCAAATGAAATTTTTGTTTGCCTCACCCAACCCCGCATTTTATCGTCCAGAACGTTCTGCTCTACTGTGTCGCCCAGAGCAAAGGGAGGAAAAGTGTCTACTGGTAGTCCCAAAGACTGAGACGTCCACCGTTCTGGAGGTGGCCCACTCCAATACTCTAGCCGGATTCCTGGGTGTGGCAAACATGGTCCAACGCATTCATGACCGGTTTCACTGGCCAGGCTTGGAAGGAGACGTCAGATGGTTTTGTCAGTGCTGTCCGAGGGTACCTTAAGATGTCACCAAAACACCCCAGATATAGTGCACGAGAATATGGCTAGATAAAGCAAAACAAAATAATGATAAAGAACAATGAAAAAGTCTATTAACCTGCAGATGTGTTAAAGATTTGAGTGTCCATTGTGAGGCTGGGAACATTTGTCTGTGCAGCACACAACATAACAGTTCGTAAGCTTTGCTACTTTTGCCATGGTGTTTGAACTTCACACATGTAAAAAACAAAAATGGCAGCGGCCCAACGGATTGACGCGTTCAGAACAAGGGGCAGAGCGGGAGTCGACGTTGGCACCGTTGTAGCATCGCTAACATTAGTCATGAACGGAGGGGGGGGGGGGGGGGAGAACCCAAATGCAGCCAGGCACGATGGTGAAGGGGTTTTAACAGATATTTATTTTACAAAAGGACAAAACAAAACCCACGATGGGGAAAACAAGACTGGATAAACTATAAACAACAAAAGAACACAGACTTACTTAACTAGAAAATAAACACTGGTACAAACACAAAACTAGACTTACTAAAACTCGAGGAAACAGGAACTTGGTAGACAAGATTACTCATAGAGGGAACAGCAGACATGTACAGACATGTACAGACATGTACAGACATGTTCAGACATGTTCAGACATGTACAGACATGTTCAGACATGTACAGACATGTTCAGACATGTACAGACATGTTCAGACATGTTCAGACATGTACAGACATGTTCAGACATGTTCAGACATGTTCAGACATGTACAGACATGTTCAGACATGTTCAGACATGTTCAGACATGTACAGACATGTACAGACATGTTCAGACATGTACAGACAGCTTTCAGGTACAGACAATGACCGACCCAAGACAATTAAACATGAGGACTCTTCAATGGGAACAGACACAGGATAATTGATAGGGACCAGGTGCTGAGGATTAAACACTAAAGGGAAGATAACAAGGAAACGAGATGGCGGGAAACACTGACGAGACATGGAGAGAGAGTGAGAAGGCCCCTAGGGAAACTATCTCTCCCTCCACATAACTTAAGGCTATGCCATGACTCCGCTGCAAGAACAAGAATAAACATGGCATGTTAGCGGTATCATGACAACATAAGCTGAGCTGCTGGCTGATGTTGATTCACGAGGAGGTATACATTTTTCAAATGAAATTTTTGTTTGCCTCACCCAACCCCGCATTTTATCGTCCAGAACGTTCTGCTCTACTGTGTCGCCCAGAGCAAAGGGAGGAAAAGTGTCTACTGGTAGTCCCAAAGACTGAGACGTCCACCGTTCTGGAGGTGGCCCACTCCAATACTCTAGCCGGATTCCTGGGTGTGGCAAACATGGTCCAACGCATCAATGACCGGTTTCACTGGCCAGGCTTGGAAGGAGACGTCAGATGGTTTTGTCAGTGCTGTCCGAGGGTACCTTAAGATGTCACCAAAACACCCCAGATATAGTGCACGAGAATATGGCTAGATAAAGCAAAACAAAATAATGATAAAGAACAATGAAAAAGTCTATTAACCTGCAGATGTGTTAAAGATTTGAGTGTCCATTGTGAGGCTGGGAACATTTGTCTGTGCAGCACACAACATAACAGTTCGTAAGCTTTGCTACTTTTGCCATGGTGTTTGAACTTCACACATGTAAAAAACAAAAATGGCAGCGGCCCAACGGATTGACGCGTTCAGAACAAGGGGCAGAGCGGGAGTCGACGTTGGCACCGTTGTAGCATCGCTAACATTAGTCATGAACGGAGGGGGGGGGGGGGGGGGAGAACCCAAATGCAGCCAGGCACGATGGTGAAGGGGTTTTAACAGATATTTATTTTACAAAAGGACAAAACAAAACCCACGATGGGGAAAACAAGACTGGATAAACTATAAACAACAAAAGAACACAGACTTACTTAACTAGAAAATAAACACTGGTACAAACACAAAACTAGACTTACTAAAACTCGAGGAAACAGGAACTTGGTAGACAAGATTACTCATAGAGGGAACAGCAGACATGTACAGACATGTACAGACATGTTCAGACATGTACAGACATGTTCAGACATGTACAGACATGTTCAGACATGTACAGACATGTTCAGACATGTACAGACATGTACAGACATGTTCAGACATGAACAGACATGTTCAGACATGTACAGACATGTTCAGACATGTACAGACATGTTCAGACGTGTACAGACATGTACAGACATGTTCAGACACCCCGCATTTTATCGTCCAGAACGTTCTGCTCTACTGTGTCGCCCAAAGCAAAGGTAGGAAAAGTGTCTACTGGTAGTCCCAAAGACTGAGAGGTCCACCGTTCTGGAGGTGGCCCACTCCAAGCCCTAGCCGGATTCCTGGGTGTGGCAAACATGGTCCAACGCATTCATGACCGGTTTCACTGGCCAGGCTTGGAAGGAGACGTCAGATGGTTTTGTCAGTGCTGTCCGAGGGTACCTTAAGATGTCACCAAAACACCCCAGATATAGTGCACGAGAATATGGCTAGATAAAGCAAAACAAAATAATGATAAAGAACAATGAAAAAGTCTATTAACCTGCAGATGTGTTAAAGATTTGAGTGTCCATTGTGAGGCTGGGAACATTTGTCTGTGCAGCACACAACATAACAGTTCGTAAGCTTTGCTACTTTTGCCATGGTGTTTGAACTTCACACATGTAAAAACAAAAATGGCAGCGGCCCAACGGATTAACGCGTTCAGAACAAGGGGCAGAGCGGGCGTCGACGTTGGCACCGTTGTAGCATCGCTAACATTAGCCATGAACGGAGGGGGGAAACCCAAATGCAGGCAGGCACGATGGTGAAGGGGTTTTAACAGATATTTATTTTACAAAAGGACAAAACAAAACCCACGACGGGGAAAACAAGACTGGATAAACTATAAACAACAAAAGAACACAGACTTACTTAACTAGAAAATAAACACTGGTACAAACACAAAACTAGACTTACTAAAACTCGAGGAAACAGGAACTTGGTAGACAAGATTACTCATAGAGGGAACAGCAGACATGTACAGACATGTACAGACATGTTCAGACATGTACAGACATGAACAGACATGAACAGACATGGAGGATGTAAATACATAATAGACAAGACTTGCAACAGGGTAAAATAATCCAGCCCGGCAAGCAGCCATCCGGTCCAGTGGCATTATGGCGCCGCTCACAGACCCGCTTATCAGGCTGGGGGTTCAAAGCTACGGAGGCGTATGTCAGTAAAATAACGCGAGAGTGACTGTAAACACACAGACCAATCTGCACTTGTCTCTCGCTGTACTTAACACAATGAATCAGCGCAGCGCTGAATTAAGTCTTTGGTTATGCGTGTTCAGGTGTGTTTTATTAGAGTCAGGGCTAATCTTGTTTGGCAGAAAGTGGTTCTCGCGAGCCAGATTTGAGTAAGGCTGCGTAAGCTAAACTTTAGCTAACTTATTACATGGTAGCCCATGAGTTACAAGCGAGACAAATTACTCATGTTTTGCTTTTATCTTTTGGATTATCAGCAGTAACGATAAAGTAGCTTAATATTTTTTATCATTACTCACCGCACACCGTTACAAAATCAACTGGAACAGGGGGGCTTAAATTCTGCGGTTCTATGCTTGAGCCTGTCTGCGATGTGCTGACAATGTTTGCTTTACCATACAGGTGCTGGTCATATAATTAGAATATCATCAAAAAGTTTATTTATTTCACTAACTCCATTCAAAAAGTGAAACTTGTATAATGTACACATTCCTTCCCCACTGACTGATACATGTTTATTTCTTTTAATTTTGATGATTATAACTGACAACTAATGAAAACCCCAAATTCAGTATCTCAGAAAATTTGAATATTGTGAAAATGTTCAATATTGAAGACACCTTGTGCCACATTCTAATCAGCTAATTAACTCAAAACACCTGCAAAGGCCTTTTTAATGGTCTCTCATTCTAGTTCTGTAGGCAACACCATCATGGGAATGACCAAAAGATGACCATTGATACCTTGCACAAGGAGGGCAAGACACAAAAGGTCATTGCAAGAGGCTGGCTGTTCACAGAACTCTGTGTCCAAGCACTTCAATAGAGGCGAAGGGAAGGAAAAGATGTGGTAGAAAAAAGTGTACAAGCAATAGGGATAACCGCACCCTGGAGAGGATTGTGAAACAAAATCCATTCAAAAATGTGGGGGAGATTCACAAAGAGTGGACTGCAGCTGGAGTCAGTGCTTCAAGAACCACTACGCACAGACGTATGCAAGACATGGGTTTCAGCTGTCACATTCCTTGTGTCAAGCCACTCTTGAACAACAGACAGCGTCAGAAGCGTCTCGCCTGGGCTAAAGACTAAACGGCAGTGGTGGACAGTAACGAAGTAAATGTAATTCGTTACTGTACTTAAGTAGTTTTTTTGTGTATCTGTACTTTACTCAAGTACTTCAATTTTTTTGAGACTTTTACTTTAACTCCACTACATTTCAAAGTCAAATATCTTACTTTTTACTCTACTACATTTTCAAAATCAGTCGTTCCTTTTTATTTATAAGTCAGTAAAAACTTAACTGGTAAAACGAGCCACCAATCACAGAACATCGCGCGCTTTATTTTGAACTTGTATTGTTTTGCCCCCGTTGTCGCCTTGGTCACGTTATCTACTTAGCGCGAAAATACGATTAAACACATCAGATTCAGTGCAACTGTCTGCAACAACATAACATTTCGACTGGCAATATCTTTAGTGAAATCATGGAAGAAACTGCAGAATCTAACCTTGCTCAAAACCCATCGTTTAAAAGAAGAACGAGTCTTTCATTTTTAAGTGCCTTCTCTGCCTGCCTCGGTCCTGTACAATTTCTTCATACAAGAATTCTCCTTCCAATAAGGGAACACATAGAGGTAAGCCATTTTAATTTCACTCATTTAAAATAAAGAGATATAAATCTAACAGTAGCTTGCAGAACACATTTTGGTTAAAATATAGACTGTTACGCTACCATGAACATTGTACACGTCGTCAGACAAGTAAACTTAGCTGTTTCAGCTTATTTCATATTTGAATTTGAAACTTTTCAAGCTGAGTGCTCTGATATTGTGAAATGGGAATCAATCGAATTTAACATTTTATTTTGGAATTTAAATTAGTTATATTTTGACTAGGCTGCACCGATTCAATTCACATTTATTTGTATTAGCGTTTTTCACAATACATATAGTTTCAAAACAGCTTGAATTTACATAAATATTTTGAGTGATCTGTTATGAGAGGTGACTGTCTAAGTTATCTAAATGTACAGTTTTAAGATAATACAAATCATGCTGTTATAGCTAACATCATGTATTCATTTAAAGAAGGAAACAATGAGCTAATTAAAGTGATTATTACAAGTTGGGAACACAATGATTATATTATAAGAAAATTTTGCATTGGTGCATGTATAATGCTAAAACAGTTGACTGTTGGAGTGGATTGCTCCTTATTAACAGGTATTGTTATTTTCTAAAGCTTCCAAAGACTGATCTAAGTAAGCCTATGCTGAAAATAATATACTCTGTATATACTCTGTATTTCTTATGACATGCTAAAAGAAAAGCACATAAAATATATTATATTAATTTTTTTAATAAAAATTATAGTACTTGGGCGTGAGTGAATGAGTGAGTGTGTGTGCCCTGCGATGGGTTGGCACTCCATCCAGGGTGTATCCTGCCTTGATGCCCGATGACTCCTGAGATAGGCGCAGGCTCCCTGTGACCCGAGGTAGTTCGGATAAGCGGTAGAAAATGGATGGATGGATGGATGGATGGATGGATAGTACTTGGATACTTGAGTACATTTGAAGGCAAATACTTTTGTACTTTTACTCAAGTAAAAGTTTAAAGGCAGCACTTCTACTTTTACTTGAGTAATATTTTTCCTTGGGTATCTCTACTTTTACTCAAGTACATGGTTTGTGTACTTCGTCCACCACTGCTAAACGGACTGGACTGCTGCTGAGTGGTCCAAAGTTATGTACTCAGATGAAGGTAAATTTTGCATTTCCTTTGGAAATTAGGGTCCCAGAGTCTGGAGGAAGAGAAGAGAGGCACAGAATCCACGTTGCTTGAAGTCCAGTGTAAAGTTTCCACAGTCATTGATGGTTTGGGTGCCATGTCATCTGCTGGTGTTGGTCCACTGTGTTTTCTGAGGTCCAAGGTAAACATAGCCGTATACCAGGACGTTTTAGAGCACTTCATGCTTCCTGCTGCTGACCAACTTTATGGAGATGCAGATTTTATTTTCCAACAGGACTTGGCAACTGCACACAGTGCCAAAGCTACCAGTACCTGGTTTAAGGACCATGGCATCCCTGTTCTTAATTGGCCAGCAAACTCGCCTGACCTTAACCTCATAGAAAATCTATGGGGTGTTGTGAAGAGGAAGATGCATAATTCCTGAGCAGTGCCACAGACTGATCGACTCCATGCAACGCTGCATTGCTGCAATAATTCAGGCAAAAGGAGCCCCAACTAAGTATTGAGTGCTGTACATGCTCATACTTTTCATGTTCATACTTTTCAGTTGGCCAAGATTTCTAAAAATCCTTTCTTTGTATTGGTCTTAAGTAATATTCTAATTTTCTGAGATACTGAATTCGGTGTTTTCATTACTTGTCAGTTATAATCATCAAAATTGAAAGAAATAAACACTTGAAATATATCAGTTTGTATGGAATAAATGTAAACATAACACAAGTTTTACTTTTTGAATGGAATTACATTAGTGAAATAAATCAACTTTTTGATGATTTTCCAATTATATTACCAGCACCTTTATGTCACTTACATTAATTGTCACTAACCCTAATAAAGAGTTTATTACATACATATGTCATACGAGAGCGTTTCTTCCAGTGCTTCACAGGTCTGTCTTCGAGCCCGTCTATAAAATCATCGTCGTTTAAAATTCATGTGAAGGTGTTTGCACATTTGTTATTTCCTCACTTGCTAAGAAAAACATCTTAACGCTGATGACAGTTTAGCCGCAAACATTGCTCTCCTTAAAACGGAATTGTGAAGTTTAAGCACAATCACGTATGTAGTAGCATATAATGTGACGAAAGTTTCAATGATGAGAGCGCATATGGACAAAAAGTTAAATCGAGTGTTTTCCCCCCAAATATGCATCTACAAACATATATCTACATATATCCAGAGGAAGTATATATGTGTTAATGATATTATTGTCATATAACATATATGACAAGATCAAAACTGATATAGGGTCATCCATGTCATATATTATATTTCCGTATAGGCGTGCAGACAAGTATCAATGTATGTCTCATGAAGCATTTATTCATATGTACATAGACATGCTAACATTTCAAGGCCAAACACACAAACTACATGTTATACATGACAGGGTAATATTTAAAGGAAGTTGGGGTAATTTTGGGACAGGATCTGTTTTTCCTTACTGTCACGTTTCTACCACCTTTAAACTTGGATGCATACATAACCAGAAACAATTAGTGTGATGCATGCACAAAAGCAACAGTGTAAGTCTCATGAAGCATTTATTAATAATTACATATACATGCTTAAATTTCAATGCCATGCACACGTTACACATGACAAGATAATATTTAAAGGGATTTAAGATACAATTTAAAGGGATTTTGGGAAAGGATCTGTTTTACCTAACTGTCACGTTTCTACCCCCTTTAAACTTGGATGCATTTATAGCCAGAAACAATAAGTTTGATGCACCCACGGAAATGTTATATATGTGCACACATTGAATATCCCTATATGAATTACATGTTTGTATTAGAGATGCGCGGATGAGCTAAAATGTCACCCGCAACCACTGCTTCAAATAAATTATCCACCCGCCACCCGCCCCCACGTATAATTTTCTCTGATATAGATATCCGCAGCTGATCGTCACTTTAATTACACTAATTCTTTGTTTTGAGCATAATGTTATCAGATTCAGTGACTTTAGAACTAAGCTGCCAATCTCTGATGGCACAATAATACGCAGATCGTAAAATGCTTTTAAAGGAACATTTATTTATAAAACAAAAGTTTGTCTTTGGCCAGATTAGCCTACACTTTTTCAATAAAATAAACACATGCTTTACTACCTTCAGACTTTGAATATCGCCGTTTCTGTCACTGCAACACACAAACACACACTAATGACTGGATAAATTGTACATTTTCTAGCACTGTATATGTCTGCAAATGCTTAAATCTAATCCTTTGATTTAGCACACACATGATGTACCATATTCAAGGTCTTGTGGCTTTCATATACACACACAATGCCTCACCGTCGTTCCATATTACATACCCATCACTTGATTCATCCTCGTTAACCACTTCGCTAAAACGGTCACACGCGGTACTTTTCTTCTTTCTTTCCTTCCATTTGTTTTGTTTTCAATTCCCCCACCCTCCCGGATCTGTTACGCCTCCATTTCTGCTTTAAGATTTATCCGCCTTCCATGCATCACTATTTTGTATATACCCAATCCATATATGTCAATATATGAAATTGTTCTATTTTCTAATAGGATTCTTATATGTCTACCCTATACAAAAATATGTGTTTATGTATGTTTTTTACGTGTATTGTCATATACAGAATGTACATAATTGTTAATATATGTGAGATATGGTTTTGTTCATACCTATCTCACCGTTTTCAGTTTGTAGGAATAATCAATGAGGTGTCACGCAAAGCACTAGTACCGTATGGCGTGCCACAGGGCTCAGTCTTAGGGCCTCTGCTCTCCGCACTGTACCTCCTACCTATAGGTGTAATTAAGAAACACAGAGTAAGTTTTTACAGCTATGCTGATGATACTGAACTCTATATTTCCTCGAGACCTCACAAAACACACCAGTTCACCAGCAAGCAACTTTTCAATGTTCAACTAGGAAAAACAGAAGTTTATGGACAGAAAACCGGCATATGTAACCACCAAAAATACTACTTAACTATGGACGGATGCTCAATAATCTGGGCATTTTATTCAATAGTAATCTGTCATTTGAAAACTATGTTGCCAACACCTGCAAAACCGTGTTTTTTCATTTTAAGAATATATCTAAATTGTGTAATTTGCTGTCACTATCGAATGCAGAAAAATTAATTCACGCATTCATGACGTCAAGGCTAGATTATTGTAATGCGCTTTTAGGAGGTTGCCCTGCAGGTTTATTACAAAAATCAAACTAGTTCAAAACGCGGCAGCTAGAGTTCTTAAACAAACAAAAAAGTATGAGCATATTAGCCAGGTCCTGTCAACATTGCACTGGTTACCTATTAAGCAACGTATTAACTTAAATCTTACTGACTGTACCTGAGTGAGCTTCTACTACTAAACCGTCCCCAATGATCACTGCGCTTTTTGGGCTCTGGACAGTTGGTAATAACTAGAGTTTCAAAATTGAGTGCAGGTGGTAGATCCTTTTCTTTGCCCAAACTCTGGAGCAGTCTTCCAAACAGTCTGTGGGCGGCAGACGCAATCTGACAGTATAAATCTAGATTAAAGACGCATATCTTCAACCTTTCGTACACAAAACTTCTATAATACATATCCGATAAGTGATTATTAGGCTCCATTCTTTAGATCAACCGGAAACAAGAAACTTCCTATAACAACTGATGCACTTGTATAACGGTATACTGCTCTCAGTTGTCTTTTCTCATTGTTTTGAGGTCTGTAGCCAGTGTAAATGGTGGAGCTGAAAGAGGGTGGTGGCGACCGGACATGTCCTCACTACACAACAACATTGCAACTGCAATTAGAACCACTATTAGAATATTAAAATAAATGTAATCTATCCCTTTCCACTTTTTTATTCATCCTAGTTATGCAAGCACTGTCAAGCTTGTAGAGATGCAGCAGTAGTGCCATGTGAGAACTGGTTCCCCTGGCTGGGAGTTTTGGGTTCCTCGCCACAGTTTATACACTGGCTGCACTTGTTTTACTCGCCGGGGGGCTGCTGACATAAGCTTTAGAATTTTGTACTCGTTAATATTATTCTTTAATGTAACATTTTGCATGAATTATTCTTACCCCATAAAGGAATTGAAAGTCTGCATAAAATATTAGCTGTGTTTCTCTTCTTTTTTCATCTGTCTCTATCTGTGTGTGTGTGTGTCTGTGTGTGTCTGTTTGGTGTGCGTTAGTGTGTGTCAGTACGTGTATGTTATTTAATGGATTGCTTAAAGTGAACATGTCTTCATGTACATCAACTTTGAAACAATGAACATTGTAAAAAGTGCTATACAAAAAAAAATTGAGATTAGTTAAATTGAGCATAATATTTATGGGTTAAGGGTAATTTTGGGGAAGGATCTGTTATACCTTACTGTCACGTTTCTTCCCCCTTTAAACGTATGCATGGATTCATATACCCAGATACAAAAAGTTTGATGCATGCAAACAAGCAACACTGTATGTCTCATTAAGCATTTATTCATAATTACATAGACATAGACACATTTCAAGGGCACACACTACATGTTACACAAGACATGACACACAATAGCTGCAAATCAACCTCCAATTCAACAAATACTGTAGGACAATTACTTCTACTACTTAAGAATTGTTTCTAGATATTCTTACTGAATTTTCTCAATTCTCTAGCATTTTTGATAACCAAGAAGATCTTGATACTATCGCGAAAATATTAACTCTGTCTAAAGAAAATGATCACAGGCACGCTCTTTAAGAAAGAAATTGAAGTAACCAAAATTAGGGGTATTTGACAAAATCCTCATTTAATTTTTTCAATTTTCATTGTTGCAAAGCGGCTGTACATGAAAACATGCTAACTATAAGCAATCCATTAAATATTCTACATGTACTTGCACAAACTAACGCACACCAAACACACTCGGACACACACACACTGCATGGGACTCCACAGGGAGTTGTGTGTTTTTCTTCCATCTCGTGGACTAAGCCAGCCGAGCTTTTTTTTTTTGCGGACGTGTGATCGGCGCACCTTTGGGAGTTGTAGAAAAACCCTGGCAGCTCGCCATGCTTTCCATTCATTAATATATGAACCTCTGTACATCTCAGTGCAGTTTCAGACTACCGAGTAACCGTTGGTACGGCTGCTATGTTATTAGAAACAAATCTGTGACCACCTTTCAATCACGCGGTAACACAACAAGTGAAAAAATAAATGATTACTCGAAAAAATATAAACAACCAGATTTTGAAAACTATTCTACATGTACATCTGCCAGACGTATAAAAACCAGTACGTATTTTATTATGTTTTGTTTGTTTTTTCTTATAGAACACAAAGCACATTGCTCTTTTATGAATGCTGTTGAGGGCACAAAATGACAAAAAATGGTGCGTGCATCTAATATATGAAAGAGTTCCAAATAAAAAGCAAAGGTGATTGATTTTCAGTTAATGCTTCTTGCTTTTGATTCATTTTGTGACTTTGCAGTCTTCTTATATTGAAAAGAGCAGTACATTATTTAAAACGTCACTTCAAAACTAGGTTCCATGACCTAAAGTTGAGAAAATAATAACAGAATCTTCATTATTAGTGAATATCTTACTTTATAGGAACCCTGTTCTTTTATTTCGCTTTAGTGTATTTGTCTAGCTATAATACAATTAGTACAACATTGGAAGAGACACAATTGCTCAATCTTCCCCATTCACTTTTTTTATGGAAAGCATGTTCAGATAGATGAATACAACAACATTGTGATTATTAACATCTGCACATCTCCGTCCGTTAACAGGGATAGAATGAAAGAGGAAAGAAAATCTGTTTCATCCAGTTGAGAATGAAGACTGGAGATGCAAATTCAAGCGCATCAAAGATGTCATCTTCAAGGGAATATGGTTATCAATCCCAAAGTGAAAATGCTTTGGCAGTGCCAGTCAATTCAGGTAGATATGTATGTATGTCAGTTTGTATGTGTGTGTGTGTGTGTGTGTGTGTGAGAGAGATAGAGAGAGAGGGTGGATTTGAAACAAGATTGTAAAGTGTGTGGACGTGTTTTCATCTTTGTGCTTCATGAAGTTTGTATATTTTCCAATGAAGTGTGTATGTGTTGAGATTTTGTGTGTGTGGAACAGGAAGAGAAAGCAAGAGGTTGTGATTTCATCAAAAGCCAGTGAAGACAAAGAGAGCTGATCTCCCCTGTGGAAAGTTCTGGAGATGACTAATTCATGAGTGAGTGAATTCAGAGGCCACCAAGAAAGAAAGACATTACCAGACTGATTATCTCCTGTCCCTCCAGCTTTCCCACAAAGACTCTAATTAAATTAAACACTCCTTGACTAGTGAAGTCCTCTTTACTTTAGTCATTATGAATCTGTTATGTTAAACGTGAACTTGATATGTTTAACGGATCAGAATCAGGATGACATAACTCCAGGGTAGCTATATAGGCTACTGTCTTTCTTGTCTAAACGGTTAAGACCGACTAAACTCATCGTATTATTACCTTTGGTAATATTATTTAGAAGGATTTTCAGACTTCTTGTCTGCTGCACTTTCCTCTACGAGCTCTCTGTAACAGTTTTGCAATTTACAGTAATTAGTACAGATGCAGACAAAGTGTTTGCATCAGGTGGATCAAACAACTCAGTCTCACGGCTGCTGCTTTCGGAAACGTTAAGTCGCTTCTTTCAGGAGACTAAAGCGCGTTTGCTACAGTAAATTTTGGGACGATCGTGAATGAATGACTTACTTAGGTGCACACAAGTCTGTTATTGTGGGGAAATATCCTCGCTTCTAAACATGGCGCGGCACAAAATGATACTGGAATGATATTCATCTTTCAGTCATATTGTCTCTTGGGCGGGCCTTGACCAAAAAAAAGAGGCCAAAGTTACCAGACCTTCAGTATGCAAACCCAACCACTGGGTTAAATTAAAATGTTAATAATTGACCCAACAATGGGTAAAACAGCATAGGTTATTTACATCGGTGGGGTTCGTCCCTGTTTGACCCAATGTTGAGTTGAAAATAACTACACATCTTTAAGAGTGTACTTCGTATGACATTTACCAATTTTTTTTTTCAAGTTATCTTATGGGCTTTTCCGTTGTGACGACATCCGCATTCCAGTGTGCCAAGCTCTGTTTGAGACAGCTCTCCCCTTCTTCTGAACTCCAAAACAGACAAAGATCTGATCAGAGCTCCTAATGCTCTGCTTGTGGTCTAAGTAGAGGCGCAGTGCGTGTACTGGACACAACACAGATGTGGTTCGGTCTTCCTCCCCGATGGGGAGTGCCTGCAAGTTCACCACCTGGTCCCGAAAGGGAGTGGTGGGAACTTTGGGCATGTAGCCAGGCAGGGGTCTCAGGATAGCGTGAGAATCACCGGGCCCGAATTCTAGGCAATCAGGGGAAACAGAGAATGCTTGTAGGTCCCCTATCCACTTGATGGAGGCGAACAGCAATCAGTAGAACTGTCTTCATCGTGAGATGAGGAAGAGCGGCATCTCCGAGGGGCTCGAAGGGGGGCCTCTTGAGACCTGCTAGGACTTCATCAAGGTCCCAAGAGGGTAAGGAGTGCGGTTGAGGCGAATTCCACCTTCTCGCGCCCCTTATGAACCTGATGACCAGGTCGTGCTTTCCCAGAGACTTTCCAACAACTGGGTAGTGATGAGCGGCAATGGCGGCTACATACACTTTCAGTGTGGAAGGGGAGAGGTTAGTATCAAGTCTCTCTTGTAGAAGGGTCAGCACGTTCCTGATCGAGCAACTCAACCACCACAGGGGGTAGGCCACTCGGGATCTCATCGTCCCATCCAGGGGCCAGACATGGAATTTCCAGATATCTGGCCTGGGATGCCATATCGTGCCCTTCCCCTGAGAAAGCAGGTCCTTCGTCAGGGGAGTCGGCTAGGGGGGAGTTGTCGTCAGGAGCATTATCTCGGAGAACCAAGTCCGGTTGGGCCAGTACGGCGCAACTAGTAACACTTGTCGCATCCTCTTCCCTGGGCTTACACAGGATCTGTGCAATGAGGCTCACTGGGGGGAAGGCGTACTTCAGCTTGTCCCGCGGCCAGCTGTGAGTAGAGCATCCGTGCCAAGGGGGGCCTCCGACAGGGAGTTCCAAAGCGGGCAATGGGTGGTGTCCAGGGAGTCAAACAGGTCCGAACTGCACCCAAAACGAGCTGGACTGCGCAGGGGTGGAGTCGTCACTCTCCGCGAGGCGTCGACTGACGAGAGAGCACGTCGGCTCTCTGGTTCAGGTCGCCAGGGATATGTTTGGCTCGCAGGGAGCGGATCACCTGCTGATTCCACAGGAGGAGGCGTTGGGCGAGTCGTGTTAACTGCTGTGAGCGAATGCCACCCTGTTGGTTGATATACGCTACGGCAGTTGTGCTGTCCGACCAGACCAGCACGTGCTTGTCCTGCACGAGAGGTTGTAGGTGGGGGCCTGTCCATCGCCACGACACTGCGTGCCCGTTGCACCCCTGCACCCCAACTCTGCAGGGAGCCATCTGTCGTCAACACGATGCGCCTCGTAACCTGCCTGAGAGGGACCCCTGTCCATAGAAAGGTCATTGAGGACCAAGGGGTTAGGGTGCGTCGGCAGAGAGATGTAATTACTATACGCCTGCTGCCGGTGTGCCACGCTCTCCAAGGAACTTGACTCTGTAGCCAGTGTTGTAGCCTGAGGGGTATCACTCCCGCCGAGGATGCCACGTGTCGCAGGAGCCTTTGAAATTGTTTCAGGGGGACGGCTGACTGCTTGAAATGTTCCAGGCAGTTCAACACAGACTGAGCGCACTCTTTAGTCAGTCGTGCTGTAATGGAGACAGAGTTGAGTTCTATACCGAGAAAGAGGATGCTCTGCACAGGGGAGAGCTTGCTCTTTTCTCGGTTGATCTGTAGTCCCAATCGATCTAGATGCCGGGCACTAGGTCCCTGTGCGTACATAACAGATCTCGCGAGTGTGCCAAGATGAGGCAGTCGTCGAGATAGTTTAGTACCCTCACAGCTCTCTCCCTGAGGGGAGTGAGGACGGCTTCCATGATCTTTGTGAAGACTTGTGTGGACAGGCACAGACCGAAAGGGAGGACTCTGTATTGATATGCCGACCCTTGAAAGCGAATCGTAGGAACGGGCGATGACAAGGGAGAATCGAGACATGAAAGTAAGCGTCCTTCAGGTCGATTGCCATGAACCAATCTTGACATCTGATAGTAGCCAGGATGCGGTTCTGAGAGAGCATCCTGAACGGCAGCTTGTGCAGGTGCCTGTTCAGGGTACGCAGATATAGATTGGGGCGCAACCCCCTGTCTTTTTTGAGGACGATGAAGTACCGGCTGTAAAACCCATTGAACATCTGGGCAAGAGGGACGAGCTCGATCGCTTCCTTCGCCAGAAGGAAGGCGACCTCGGCCCGAAGCACATTAGCATTAGCAAAACCTCTGGAACCGCAAGACGCCCAGGGGAAGTCGCTGCAGAGAGGGACAGTCCGCTGCACCACGTCGTAGGAATCCGGCAGGCTAGTAGAGATCTTATAGTCTCAAAGTTTGTTAGTCATGAGCGAAGGCTCCGAAGAACAAAAGGTGAATGAATGCAGCACGCCGTCTCCCTTTTATACCCGGATATCTGGGGGCGGAATCTGGAATGCAAATTTAATTCACCATTTTTCATTGGCCTTTTCTAAACTATTCAGAAGCTGATAGATTCTCAAGGGCGAACTCCATCTGTCGGTTCGACACAACGTTGAGAGACCGACAGAAAGGGTTTTCTTGATTTTCTTGAATAGCATCAATTTGCAAGCAAAACGTACTATGAACAAGACTAATTCTGTGGTCACACAAGACTTTGAATATGCTGAATTCGTTCTGTCAATTTGTATGCGTATGAATGGAAGTCAATGGAACGAAAAGTCAAATGACTGTAGCTTAAATAAGGCTACAGTTATGTAGGTATTTGCCCAGAGATCCTAAGCCTTATCGCCATAATCACACCCATCCTACATGTTTACATACTATATATTTCAAATATCGCACTTGAACCAAATGAAAATGCCATTTCTGTGAACTCTTGTATGGTTCTCATAAGCTCTTGTAATGTTTCAGCATTTATAGACTTCTAGAAGGACTTAATAATGACATTAAGAGAGTAGAGGAAGTTTTGTGTGTGTTTCATGTCTGAGAAGGTGAAAATGTGAAGCACTCATGTTCTTGTAGTACAAGAACGTCTTCAGAATGCCTGTAAGAGTCCAGCATATCAATTCCAATGAGGACCCAATCTGATCTCAGACGAGGCAGATTTTTTGTAAATTTGTACAACTTAGATCATACAAAAATGACCAACTTTTAAAAAAAAGCAAGAAACTTATACATCACTTGGGCAAAAGCAGATCGAATCTAAAATCATAAAATAGGACGAATCGGCAAAACTTTGTTGTACTTGCAAATAAAGACCTTTGTGTCACATTTATTGTAAAGTAAAAAATAAAGAATTCACGCTCAGACACTTTCATGGTTCAAAATTCTAACAGCAAACGGTCCGTCTCGACGTAGAACATATTTTTGTCCTCCAGAAGCTAAGCTTCCGTCTGCTTTTATGATTGACAGGTAGACAGACAGGTAAACTAAAGGGCATCTGTAGGTTTTGATAAAGCTGCCTTCATTCTTATTCAGCGTTTCAGTGTTCGCCTTTGTGGCAACTCGCATTTTCACCAACACATACTCTCCTTCTCTAGACCTCATATGCATTTTCAGGTCACGTGGGACGCCATTTGCATTAGAAAGCAGAATACAATCACTTTAATTTTTAACAACACATTTTGAATGTGCCACAAAGGCAGAATCTCGTCAACTGGCGGCGCTCACGAACGGATAGAAAAAAGGAATTATTATGCAGGGAATTAAAGGCAAGCCGGGGTTGACGTCGCGTTGACATCAATCGGCTGTTGCGAGCCTCGCGGAGAGGGAGAAATGCACTGCATCAATGTTTCTGATAAAAATAACATTAAAGTAAATCTGCCGTTAATCTTGCATATTGATCAAGGTCGGCGTTGAGGAATTAATCATGAGTAGCACGCTATACATCAAACAGTCATAAATAAATAAACAGCTCTTACGGTGTAGCGTGTCTAGGCCGGGGTCAATACCTCATTAGTGGGGGGTGTCTATGAAAACCGCGATTATTTTGAACAATGAAACTGGATGTGAACTAAAGTTTTATTTTATAAGAATTATGTTCGATTGTCAGTGGACGTGGGGAAATATCTTTGCACTTTAATGTACCTCAAAACATTCCAAATGACCATTTATATGACGGATGAAAAGGCCTTTTAAGCTTTCATGAATCTTATCTCAACTTCGAAGTCAATACTGGAAACAATGTAAAACAAATTAATTTGGCCCAAGGCCCCTTAAAGGGAGAGTTGTCAATATTTATTTAATGTCATGTCATTCAAAACTTATATAACTTTACTTTTAATGTGGAACAAAAAGGAAGATATTTTGAGAAATGTCTCAGTGGTTTTATGTTCATAAAATGGAAGTCAATGTGGTTCAATGTTGTTCGGTTTCCAACATTATTCAAAATATCTTAAATTCTGTATCTTAAAGTCATGCAGGTTTGAAATGAAATGAGTGCAAGTAAATGATGAAACGATGAAAGAATTTTCATTTTTGGCTGAACTCAGTCCAGGTAGACAATATGAACAATGATCAGGTTATCGACTTGTCGAGCAAAATATTAACATGATGTTGGCGATGGTCGTCTTTTATAAAAAACAGGCGACGAAAAGAGCAATACGACTAACCTAAAAAGTAATCTGAGACAGAAGTTGGAGATGGACAGCGATCTTCCAAACAGTTTGTGGCGAGAAAAGGTGCAGTAATACCTTAATACAAACACACCTCTTCTGTTTAATGCCAAGTTTCCATCGATACTAGACGTCAGCACAAAAAATCTTGGAGGCCAAATAGTTTCCATTTTGATAAAATCATTGCTCAAATTTCACACTTATGTAGGTTAAACAAGGCACCATGAGTTCTATCAACCCCGTGTCAGGTCTCTGTGGGAAACTCTCATTTGTTGTACTTATTATGGTGATCTGCAAACTTAATTGTTCCATTTTCCTCCCTCTTCTTCTCACTTCTTTGGTGAGGGCACTCGCCTCCTAACCACCTATTGTGTTTAGTGGCACTCATGACTGGCACAGCCGATGCCCAGTGGGGTTTAAGAAGAGGGTTCTCTGAACAGCTTCAGGACCTGCCATATACGTGTCATGTTCCACACCTTTTATCAATGGCTCAAAAGTGCCACAGCAACCCTATTAAACCATGTGGTACTGAACCTCCATTAGCACACGGGTTGAGTGTTAAGTAGTGAAATGAATCAGGGCTAATTCTCCAATGTTTCAATAAATCGAGTGCTGAATACTCATGAGGTAAATACTTTGTCATTGTTTGATCCGAGCACTTTAATAGTCTACAGAAACAAGGTTTCATTATGCAACAGGGAAAAGCTTCCTGTAACGGGGGGTTCGGTTTTACCGTTGACATCTGCCACAGTCTTTGGAGATAACCTGATCCTTTGTGGGTCAGGTGTCGCAAACAATTACACCCGCCCCGTCCTGTCTCAACAGACCTGCATATTGAGGCCGAACGCCAGCTACCCATTATCATCCCACCCATATGTCTTTAATCGTCTCACCTTCAGAAACTCATTTAAGCTGCTTTCCTTTAGGGAGTTTATTAACACTCGGCTTGTGAGAAACAGGTGACTGTCATCTCTGCTTGACTAACCACTATAATGAAGGTTTAATTATGAGAATCTTCAGAATTTCCCTGTATGGCACTTTTCCACTACATAGTACTACACGGTACGGTGCGGTAGAGCTCACTTTTGGGGGGTTTCAACTGGGTACAGTAGATAGTACCTGATACTTTTTTTAGGACCACCTCTGTTGAGGTTCCACGCGTACTGTACCAATACCAAAATGTGACGCGTTTACACACAGATCACTGATAAGGCAGAGAGAATCATTACCAGCGTCATTGGATTTGCATCACATGAATACACATTTTAATACGTAATATTGGCATTTCGTTTAATGCTTCGAGCAAATTTCAAATCTAATGATGCTCCTACTTCGTCACATTGTCCTATATTACTGTACGTGGTTATCTTTCTGTTAATCTAACAGTGTTCTTTGTATTTTCCTGAAAGTTCAGTAGTTCAGTAGGCCAAAACACAATTAAACATCTGCTTCACCATCCAAGAACAGATGTGCACCTATAAACATAATTCACATCATAAAAGTAGCAAAAGCGCACCAAATGTGGCAACAAATGTTAACCAGTGGTCGACATTTTAACAAAAATGTTATTTCATAATAAAGAGTGAAGATCTCTTTATCTACCCTGTTAGAAGACTGGCCAAACTAGATTTAATCTTTTCGTTTTGATGCAATCGGACTTGTTTTGTAATGTGGTTTTTGCAAAGCGGTTAGCAACGGCATTAGAACCTATAGGCCTATGAATATAAACCATATAAGCTGTCACCATATTTGATTGATGGAAGTGGCCTCCTGGTGTGGATATTAAGCAACATTCTTGGCTTAAACAAGCTAAATACCCCCAAAACCTCAGATGGCTATTAAAGAAGGATGTTGACATAAAGATGAGGTTAAATGCAGAGACAGTAAGGTGGGGCACAGTTACTGTGTACCCCTTACTGTTTCAATTCCTCAATTTGATCTGGCCACACTTCCTTCAAAGGGCGGTCTGGTCAAAGCAGGAATAAAACAACTAGGTTCTTACATTTTTAAGATAATGTGAGTGGTGTTTGCTATAGTAAAACCTCAGTTTTACGGCTGGTTGCTAGGGTGCTTTGAGGTGGTTTCTGGGGTGTTTTCAAAGTTGTTGCTTGCTGGATCAGTTGATAAAGAGCACATCTCAAATCACAGTGATATTTATGTTTTATTTAACAGTTATTTAACACTTTGAATTTTATAGAATAAAAATAAATTATCATCCAAATAATACTACTATGTCGTACGTCATACTATTTTGTATGATGGGGTACACGAGAGCCACATTAAGTGAAAAAGGTAGTATTTTCACTACAGAGCACTAAAATCCACAAGAAGTATGAAATATTAAAATTGTTGATGTGTGATGTACAGCAAGTCAATTCAGTAATAAGTTATAAAATGGTAAAAAATATTTGAAATTGACCAGAAAAGGGGCAGTGTTTACCAAACATTTGAAAACAGTGTTGATTGATCAATACAATTATTAATAGCTTCTTGTTCTAAAGGGAAAGTTCACTCAAAAATGAAGATTCTGTTATCATTAACTCACCCGCAAGTTGTTTCAAACCTGTATTAATGTCTTCGTACTGTTTTACAAAAAATATATTTTAAATAATGTGTGAAACTATACAGTTCTGGGGCCTCAATACTGTTTGATTAAAAACATTTTCCTAATATTTTTTTGTGTGCAGCAAAACAAAAAAAAATGTATACCGGTTTGGAACAACTTGAGTAAATGATGACAGAATGTTCATTTTTGGGTGAACTGTCCCTTCGAAGGGATGATTTTAATAAGTCCCTCTCTTTCTCTTCTCAATTGCTCTTAAAACGAAACAATATTGTGTCTCATTTAAAATTCAGTTTGTGTCTATGGGCGGCTAATACCCCTTTTGTTTTCTTTCATAACTAGCCACTTGGGCTTTGCTTAATACTATCGCATGCATACAAGTGCAAATCAGGATTAGCCATCATCCGCTCAGGCCCGTTCTCCGGTGTGACCAGCGCACTTCTGGTGGCACCTACTGAGATCCATAATGTCGAGCAGCTGTTTGAGGCATCTGGACACAGGTGAGGAAGTGCAGGATGATGCTCAACCCATGATGCAATTCTGACGGTTTCCAGTACGACTGCATTACAGAGGTCGAAAGATCATCTCCACTAGCAACAAAGAATTAAGGATTAGCTTTGTAACATAGGAGGCCCTTTTTGTCTGCAGCGAATGCTAATGGAACACACAAAACAAATGGGAGGTGATGGGCTGTCAGATTAGGGTGTCTCGATGCTGTGAATAAATTAGATTCTGAAGGGCAGATGGTTTTCAGATAATTTGCAGTTATGATCTAACATATATATTTGTTTTGTTTATTTTAGGCACTCTTAAATGGCACTATGTTTGTGTTCATTTATATAACTACAGTGACTTTTGACCTTCTTTTGGTATGATGCTTTAGGACCAAAAGAGGGCAGTATAGTTCTGTATGAAAATTATAAGTTTAGTAACTTGTTTTAATAGAATGAGATAATAACGTTATTGAAAAATGTTTAAAACAACACTTTTTTTTAAACTTGAGAAAAATTACATGTAATTTCACACAGCAATAGTAGCTGGGATTTTTTTTTTTTTTATAAACGAAATCAGACATTAACTCTGTTTACATGCAAACACAGATGGCAGATCTCCAAAATGTCTCTTTTTTGGTTTATTTTCTTGTATTTTAAGGGAAGTCTGTTTGTTGGTTTGTCCCCTGAGAGCAGGATTGATGTTGATGTTAAGAAGCATGTAGCCTATTATTGTTTATGATGGTGGTCATGTTTAATTAAAACAAACAAAACATATGTAGAAGTGAGATGTATTCATCTGAAAATTCCTGATCTGAATGCCAGGATGACCCAAAAAACATTTAAATCTTTCAGTGCAAATTGTCGTTGTACTAGATTTCATGAAATTAATTGCGTAAACTTTACTTTATAGTTTGTATTCTTATTTATATAATTATTGAGCGAATGTAACATAATTTTATCATGTTCAACCAAACATGATTGTTTATGTAAATGTCACTTAATAAGCAGTGAATTTAAAGTTCCCACCATGCTTTGCATGCAGCTGCATTACAGAGTAACTTTTGTGATAAAAGTGTTATTTAATGTGCTTTACGATAAAATGCAGGACTTGATAGTGTTTATTGTTCCGTTGTCTGCAAGATTTAGAAGAGATTCTGTTTGTATCTATCGTTTAGAAGAGTGGAGCTTGAGCTTAGGCTATGAGAGAGCTCATGATGTGTGTTTCTTCAATTAGTGAACGGTAATGGTCTAATACCAGTGGTGAGACAACTCTCTATGTTGTAAACAACAATAAATGTTAAAAAGAAGGTAAAAAAGAACAATCATGTGATATGTTCTTCAATAATTTAGGTAGTTTTACTTGATTTACTAATGGAATATTGCGTTAAAAATATGCTTTTAAAGTACTTACTAACTATTTTCTATAACATTGTTATAGATGCCATTTATTACATTGTGTCCTGTGGCAATCAATTTTCATTTATTTACATTTTGTATAGATTTATCAACTTTAAATTACAGGACACTATCTGTGGACTAACAATATATTTCACATTTTTTGAGGAAATAATAGCTTATACCAGAAGTGCATGTGATTCAGCTAATACTGGTGTCATGATGTATTAATATTAATCAGTTATAGGTTTTTAACTTACCTTTGTGAAGCTACAAAAACTCTCTTGGTTTTTAAGCACTATATTTTAATTTTATTAAAAGTAATAGTAAGTGAAATTACAAAAAAGTGAAATTGTAAGTGAAATATTAATCCATTAAACTTTGTTAAATGCAAAAAAGCAGCTATTGAGGAAGTACACAGTGTTTAATATAGTTCCTTATTTTAAAGGGAAAGCTTAATATTATCATTTATGTCGAGTCAGATTTTGAAGGAAATATCTGTTTGACTTCATTTGACTTTAAACCATGTGAGGAATATAATGTAATGCTTCAAACAGAGATGGTGACAGAGTGAGAAAAGCTACAAATTGTAACAAAAAATGTAAGCAGGCCTGGTGCCCTGAACACATCTCCATTGACCCCTGTTGGTAGTCAAAATCCAGAATTATCCAATCAAATGTTTTGAATATTTTTTTACACATCAGTAGTGTAAATAATGTTTACACATTACATTATCAAACATACATCACTTACTGCTTTCACTTGTGTGAAATTAAACATGACGTCTGCTCTTACCACAGCGTACGTCTAGACATTATCCATCGTGTCTGACCTCTTCAGTGTTGTTTGTCAGTGTTGCATTCATACAGTACCTCCACGTTACCAGCGGGACGGCACGCAGCGTCGTGCGTGGCAGATGTGGCACAGTGGCGTCTGCCGCTTCCGACTGTACATCTCTGTGTGATGTGACTGAAGAGATGAAAGGCGAGGTTGTTGCCGTGGCGGTAATTACCGCGGATACAAACGGGAACAAAAAGCTGCTTTGTTTGCCATTCTGTCACCCAATCAGTAGGGAGGCGTAAATCTATCTGATACATCTGACACATTTATCAAAACGTTTTTTCATCTCCTTACAAACTAATGATATGTAATGAATTTGATGTTATGTGGATATCATCATATACTATTGGTGTTCGAAACGGTCGTGGGTTCGATCGTGGGACCAAACGTGCTGATGAAAAACATATACCTTGAATGCACCTTAAATCAAAGTCAAATGGATAAATGCAAAATGTAGATTGTATGTAGAGTAAATCAATTGTCAGTTCAGGAACCTGAAATGAGATCCGGTGTGTTTGTTCCGCTTGCTTAACGAAAGACTGCAATTAAATGACAAGTGCAACACAAGTCAACAAACACCTTATTAGTTTGTTGGGGCCGCCGTCTTCCAGTCATTTATATGCTCAATAAATAAAAAAACCTTCTCGTTTTATCCGTTCCTTCTTGGTTTCCTCTGAAGTCTGGATGTAAGTGGTCCACACCCAGATTTAATGAGAGTGAGAGGTGTCACGTAGCATTGAATGATTGACTGACAGTGTGCCGGGACGAACTGATGAGCTTTTAAATAGCTACCTTATTTAGGATGATCATTAGCTGGTGTCAGGTTTGAGTTGTTCGGTACCTGATGCAATCACTAGCAACTATTAATTGCAAGCTGTCGTAAGTGGAAGCTTGCTAAAACGTCTGTTCTGATAGTTTTTTCGTCAACGTAATGAAGTGCAAGTCTTTATCAGTTTGCCAGCTCCCTCACTTCAGGATTGTGTACTTTATATCCTTCTCTGTATAATTTTGCTGTTTTGCTGCTTTTGGGTGTCACTTATCAGTGTTGTCCTCGCTGAGACTAAGACTAATTCAAAAACAATTGATCTAAGGCACCCGAAGAAAATAAATAAGGCGATGTGAACGGAAGCGAAAAGAGTTGTTGAAAAAGAAAATCAGCAAAAATAAATCAAAAGATTTTCATAGTCATTAAGTATTCATCACAGCATGTGGGAGAAGACGTCCCATCTCCAGATGGGGATTTTGCATGTGATGCTACAAGAAGTTACTGATATTAAACGAACACGTGCTGTGTACAGGAAGGTTTAAGGATGATAATAAATATGACCTGAGGATGAGAAATTAGGTCTCAGGTGAGTTTCATGTAACACACCTTCATAAACAAGTTTCATAAATTTGACAACATGGTGTCTACTTAAATTACTTATAGGAGAAATTAAAATATAAATAAATGAGATTACATTAAGAATATGGAGCCGTAAAATTAAATGCATTGATTATATGGATAAAATCATCTGGATTTAAGTCAATTCAATCAACAATGTTTAAGTTCATATTAAAATGTTCAGTAAATTGATTTTGAATGGCAAATATGAGCTCAGTTTGTGACATATCTTTTGAACTCTTAAAGAGACTTTTCTGAGATTTCTGTCTCTTATTCTGGGGAGAAACAGCTTAGACACAGGAGACTTAATCAAAAGTTACTACTCGCCAACATGGGAGATATTAAAGAGATCATACAATATTTTTATGGTGATTTGACTTATGTTGGATTTATTGTCGTCATGAGGTTAAAACTCACATTGTCGAAAATCATTTGTGTCTTGTCACTAATGATTTTAACATAAAAATGACTTGGCTTTGTTGTCATCTCATCTCACCTCATTAAAATACCCAATAAACTCAGGCAACGTTCTGTTGATTTCTCAAATATTTCATAACTATAACTGCTAAAAGAAAAAACATTCATTAAAATAAAATAAAAATGTAACTTACCATATACTAAACTGTAACTAATCTCATTTTTTTAATAAATTAATCAAATGAATTCATAAAATATACAAATGAATTTTTTCCTGAAAACTAAACTGTGACTTATCTTATAAAATAATACATAAATTAATGAAAATAATAAAAAATACAGTGTTCCTGTAGCTCAATTGGAAGACCATTACGTTAGCAGCACAAGTCATCGGTTCATTCCTATAGGGTCACACATACTAACAAAAGTTTATTTGTTTCTAAGCGTCTTACGAATGCAAATGTAAAACGAATTTGAAACTGCACATCTATACCAACCCTGGTCCACCAATTCCCAGCAGTTCCTAGTAGAAACAAAGACGTCTGCTATTCAAAAATAGCCCCGTGTGCAGCTGCCGCCCATTCTCTATCAGTTAACCCCTCAATCAAGACTCCGGTCCTGGGTGGGCTGCCCTACTTCCACCCCCAGTGATCAGCACTGGAGTTGAGCCAAGTCCCAACTTCCCCCAACATGACCAGTCGTCCCGAAGGTTAATGTGGGCCCAGTCTCCACTCGATCGGCTCTCATTACTAATGTTCGGGGTATGGAATATCAAATTGCTCCCAATTGGGCAAACGGTGCGAGGCTTTGTGCCCGAAGCGAACGGCTCCGTGGAAATAATTATCAGTGGTCGGCCAGCGGGTCACTACCACATGTTCGCACATACTGAAGGACATGTAGAAACAAGGCCGTGACTATAGGTCCAAGACAGCTGATAATGTTTTAAGTACCGGTGAGGTCTTTATATTGTTGCCCAAGACATTGTCAAAGCATGCCTTGTGCTTGCTAATGCTGTGTGACAGCGATATTAGATATTTCTACAGCCAGCAACAAGGGATTGTTTTAATGCTTTGCCAAGATAAGCCGTCCTAGTAGAAATTCAAACAACACATGCTGCAGTACACGGTGGGTTGGGTGTTATTAACAGGTTTTGATAGGAAGGCAACAAATACACGTACATAGGGACACATGGGCAGATGCAGGGCACACTACACCCTACGGCACGGCACGATTGGGTGATTCGGGATGTTTAAGAAAGGGGGGCGAGAAATTGGACTTATTGAAATACTCTGTCATTACAAGCCTCATTATAATAGCAATAAGGTGATCTTAGATAAGAAAGAAAGCTGGAGGAACTGACATGGAAACCCAGATAAAGATCACATCTATTTCCACTGATTGGAGCCAAAACACTAGTCATTACGCACAGGCCACTATATTCCAATTACAGACTATTTGGGCTTTTCCACAAACAAATGGGGTTACGACGACTAATCTTGCTTGTTGTTTCTGTCCGAAGTGTGCGTAATTGTGTCGGCTTCATTGTTGCTCCCGGTGCGCATTCAGAGATTTATAGTTAAGAGCATTTGGAAGTGAGTGAGTAAAGCTAAGAGTATGTCAGTGGCTAGAGGTTGTGTGATCATCCAACGGAACGACGAAATTAGTTGAACTTCAGCGTGATTATCAGCCTCCCACCCTGTAGCCCACCCACCTAAAAATTTCGTAAAAAAAGAGTCTAGCGGAAAAACACTTAAGCAGTGAAAAAAGGTGAAAATACACATCACATCCCCCTTACAAACCATCCTCACCTCGGAATGACAAAAGCATTTTTCGAAACCTGTTAAAAACACATTTCATTTCCAGGTGAAATTGCAGTAAATTGGGCCCATGGGCTTTCACAACACTCGGCAGGGCTGTGCATACGTTTCCATACCTGCCGAAGTCTCGTATTTTATGTGTTTTTGTGAAGCTGTTTCTGGGAGGCAATACGGAATATTAATATTCAATGAGGATGTGATTTTTTTACCTGTTGACAATGATAATCCGTCTTTATTTTAGGAGAAAAAAAAACAGCAGCATCACAAGTTTAAATATTAATGTGTATTAGTGCCTACTTCTGGTCAATGTAGTAAATTATATGAAAATTTACAAATGAAAAGTGTTAGGTTGATAGGTAGCTAAACACTAAAAGATAGGCTACAAATAACTGTCTGAATATCAATGTTATAGTTTCACATTAGGTCATGTTATGTATTGATAAAGAAACACTCATCAAACTGAAATAATATTATTAAATGATGATAATCATGGCTTCATTGGAAACCGCTCTTAAAGTAACAGTTCAAATTTTAACTCTGTCTTCATTTACTCACCCTCAAGTGGTTCCAAATCTGTATAAATGTCTTTGTTCTGATGAATACAGAGAAATATGTGACCCTGGACCACGAAACCCGTCTTAAGTGTGTGGAAAAGCCGACAAAACATTGTATGGGTCAAAATGATAAAGTTTTCTTTTACGCCAATAATCATTAGGATATTTAGTAAAGATCATGTTCCATTAACATATTTTGTACATTTCCTACCGTAAATACTTTATTTTTGTGAGTGAATGCAGCAAAAAAATGTCCGGAAACACACCTAACAAACTTCACTCGCTGCTGCCTGCTCTGTTGAAAGACTGGCTTTGTTGTCCAGGGTCATGTATATTTGGAAGAATGCTTGATACCAAACAGTTCTTGGCCACCATTGACTGCATTGTAGAAAAAAAATGCTTTATTAAATTCTTTGCCCTGTTGAACACAAAGAAAGATATTTTGACAACTGTCGGGAAGCAAACAGTTCTGGGAAAATTTGGACTGCCATTGTCATTTTTCCTACTATGGTAGTAGCTAATGGTGGTCATTCTGAATTTTAACCAATTGACAGCTCTCGAATGTATTCTACTAACACCAGTGTGACTGTCCTCCAGTGAGCCTTCCAGTCGACTGCAATTTAAGAATTAATCTATCTATAGATAATTAAACCTCATACTGGCCTCCAAGTTGAGCAGATGCCATGCTCCACTGAATTTCTTCAGTGCTCATTCCGCTCACCTGTTAGCCTCGTGTTTAACAGCATCCACCCGTCGTTAGCACCTGTCACACTCCCACCCCGGGCAAGAGCTGGACCCCAGTAAAAGAGAAACATAAAGGGGAAGATCCGCCACATGTGCCCTGGTGCTACTGACGGGGCTCGAGCAAGTGATGACAGACACCCACCGCTACTGACAGGCTGCTTAACCCGACTGCACACAGAGGTTCACAGAGCTACCAGGATGACATAAGTCAACACACAGATGCACTTTTGTGAATATACTTTACCACATGCCTATGCAGGGGGTCTATTGAATAATAAAAACATTTTGAAAGTTAGGATAGTTAATAAAAGCAAAAAACTGAATAATAATAATAATAATAAAATGTACTACAAAATACAAAATAGCTGTAAAACATATTTGGACGTTAAAATGCCAAACCAAGAGTTTTTATTTTGAAGAAAACACAAGCATATTTTCAAGTACAACTTTTTTTAAAAGTAAGCAAAAATAAATGCATAAATGGAGTAACATATTTAGAGGGTTAAAGCGACTTTCCAAAATGGCACAGAAACCGTGTTTTCTGAGAGAAAGCGCCGTGTTGCCAGGATTTCATTTTAATCCGTGCAAATAAAAGAAAAAACAAGCAAGGGATTCGTTTAAAAAAAGTCATGAAATATTAACATTTGAGAAAATAAATGTATATTGCTTTTACCATTTTGCTTTATTTTTGCTTTTCATTTTCTTTGTTAAGGAGCTGTCCTCAATTACTTTGAAACAGTATAAGAAAATATGATTTGCAAGATCAGATAACTTATGTATAAATTATATATGCATATGTAAATGTGTGTAGCTTCTAAAATGCATAGTGATAAGAACGTATGTATAGCCTACAGCTAAATAATATCAAGTGTAGTATATTAATATTTGAATAATTATGTTGTTTTACCTTGCATGCAAATAGTTGCCAGATAGATATTCATGGATTCAGATGTACCATGATTCTTTTCAGCATTATGCAGGAATATTGTAAGCTGCTAAAATGCTGCAAAATCCTGTTCGACTTTATTCATTTCTCCTTCATGGAGGACAGCAGGATCTTTGGACGAAGAATTACTTCACGGCTACTGTATCTTTTGTCATGTCAACTCACAGTGTTCATACAGATTGTCATATAACATCTTGTGAAAAACTCACTGAAAATACGGAATGAGTAGCAACAATGTCATTGATAAATACAGTTTTCGACATGAGAATGCTTTGACTGTTTTAAAAAAAGTAGTTATGTTAAAAACGCAAATACTGACAATTTGACTTCATAAATGTTAAATAAATTAAGGATCGAATCCTTATAAATAGTATGTAATGTTAAACAACTACACTGCAGGTTTTTGTTAATTTTGTAAAATACTACAGAAACCATTATACTGTACATCCATACTCCTGCATTTGTAGTTCTTCTTACCTTATATCTCCCAATGAAACCTCAAAAAGCCATTTTTTTCTTTTGAATTCTTTTTCAAAACTCAAGAATCCCATAGCCAAGCTCACCAATGTTCAAAGATGTGTTGACAGGTGTTGAATCTGAGATCATGCCATTAAAATGGTGGCATCCCGCCGGGAACACCAAGTGTCCAGTGCTCGAGAGATACAAAAGGTTAGCAGTTTAACATGAAGTCAAAGGATCAGAGGTACTGATCATAGTCAATGTAATTTGAAAGTAATGCAAATGTCAAGTGTGTCTAATTGTGCGGCACTTAGTCCCAATTATAGTTAAACAATTGGCATTCGTGTTTGAACAGACAGTAGTGTCATGACCTCATAGACCTGAACTTGACTATGGCCCATGCGTGACGGTAGTGTAACTGCTAGTGTTTGAAAGCTGTGAAGTGTGTTAACCTCACTTTCCTATCTCAAAAGGTTCTATAGAGACATACGATAGAAAGAATGACCTTGTAAGAGCGACCCCGTACCAGACCAACACAATTTTCGTAACTATTTAACAAGGTGGCTAAATCATATGAAATTGTAATTCGTATGTTAGAGTACCATTCCTTTTTCTAATAATCGTCAAATTTTGAACGATTAACATGGTACAAAGTCATACGAATTAGCCACCTCGTAATTAGGAAATATAAGTCGTTCAATAAAAAGTATTCTCTGGGCTTCCTAAAATGATATAAAATGGCAGATTTGTTGGTGAACTCATGATGAAGTTGTGGTGATCATGTGTTACAGGTTTGAGTCCAGCTGTTGGTGTGTCCAGAAACGACAGACATCTCTGTGACCAGTTGATCAACCGCCGTAACGAAAACCTAGAAATTCCCCGCAAGACATTAGGCTTGTATTACTGTCAATCATGTAATAAGACCTGACTTGAAACAGCAGTGAATCTGACTAAGGCACATAGAGTTTTCAGCACACGCCTCTGGGGAAGGAGTACGAGTCAACTCAATACACAATACAATAAAGAACAAAACACAAAACAAATCCAACATACCTGTGGGATTTCTTATTTCTGTCTCCAGCTGATAATAAAAAGAGAGAACAGTTGTTGTTGCATGAGGTATATTTGAATAGTCCACAAGTGTATCTCACAAAATCATGTTATCAAATCATGTAGTCTAACACCCCCCCCCCCCCCCCCCCCCGAAAACAAAATCATAATAGGCTTTCTTATAATATTGTGCATGAAGCCGGAATTGAAACATCACAAAGGCTATGATTTTGTCATTATGACTGTATATTAATTGCAATTCAGCTCATTACCGTAATTCATTTTAATGCTAAAATTATGATAAAATAGTGATATCTTTGTTCAAACTTAAAAATATCACTCTTGTGCATTACAAATAAATAAAACATTGTACTGCCTTTGCATTTTTAACTTTGGTTTATATACCATCTCAAGCATCTACATATGTGCTCTTTTTGTGAACCTGAACCCTTTCACCTGAAGTGATCGTGCATTATAAACGTAACACACTGAAAGACGAGCAGCGAACAAACACACCCACCGGGAATTGAAGTCGGGTCCGGGAACATCGCGTGGGGGAAGATGATCCCAGCCAGCGATTGCTTTATTTTCCCACTCATCACACACAATGATTGGCACCCCGAATCCATTCTCTGACTATCAAGGGCTTGTTACCTTTGACAACTCTGTTTCAGGTTCGCCTGCGCGTATGCGCGTGTTTGTAAGCGCAAGTTTTGGGGGGTACCGCAAGAGCATGTTCCATTTGGAGGCGGGGGCCAGAAAGGCAAACACTACACAGTAGTTGCCATTGCGACTAACTATGTCTGCCTTTGTAACACGAGACTCGGTGACAGCTTTTGCGCGCCAAACTAAAAGGCCATTTTACAGCTGTCAGGAGCTGACAGCCATTACCCTGCTTACACACGGCTCTCAGTGTGCACTGTCAGACGCCGCAACTCCCCACCTGTGTCAGCCGCGGCAGCTATCATTTCCACTCTAATTAGCTACACTTCTCTTCGTCGCGCAAAACAAAGAGACCTTCTATTTTTGGCCCCATATATATATTCTGACGTCTTTGGTCTCCTACGCATGTTTCGCGCTTTCTTCCTCCTCTCTTCTTCCTTTCATGTGTTCTTTCCCTCCCCCATTCTCCTTGTTTGTTTGTTGGCAGAGCTGCGCATTTCATCACCCACATCCTCCGCCGAGCGTGTGATTCCAACCGTCGTTAAACGAGACTTAAATTAAAACAGACAACGGGGAAAGTTTTTCCCTAACACCCGGATTCTCTCTCTTTTGCGGCGATTGTTATGCAGAGTTGCGTGAGGTGGAACGTTTTCTCCGTCAATGAAGGCAGTGTTCATTAAGCAAAATGCGAATAATAATGATTCCAGACGACCTGGATTGCAGTCTTGTTGGGTTAAAATCAAGTGTCACGTTCTTGTTTCTCCGAAACCCATTAGCATTCCAACTTGTTGCATGTTGCCTCAACGTAGCTTCAACAATACCATAAGCTGTCATAACTGGTTAGCGTTAAACATCACCCGGTGGGATGTCACGAAGACAATATTCTTTTGTTTATAGGCTGATGAAATTTGTAAGATTTTAAGGGCATAGCGATCATTATAGCCGGGCAGCAAAGTTTTTTAAACTTGCTTTATGCAAGAACAAAAATATGGGTTGCTTGTACAAAACAGCCCAGGTAACAATTTTTGGTTTCCAGAAGGTTCTTGACATGTTAGTTTTTGGTTCCCAGAATATTGTTTTCAAGGTTTGTTTTGGTTCCTCAGGAAAGTTTTCTGTAGCCTGTTAACTGTCACCCGTTCCGTATATGGGACACCTAAGTTTGCGTCAATATTGTGCATGTAATTTCTAATCGAATCATGACAAACTATATCGTTGGAAAGGTCTAAGACTCTAGAATACAGATTTCTTGTTATCATGTTATCATGTTTTCGCTACTTTCCTGAAGGAGATAACATATCTATGAAACGCGTAGAACTGTAGAAACAACATGGCGGGTTGTGTGGAAGGTGACCCACAGTGTATGTAGATAGAAGAAGCTCATTCTAAGGTAATACATGCATATTACTTTATTATGTAAGGTCTTTATACACATCTGAAGACAAAGTTATGTATATTAAACTGCATTTATGTGAATAGATCCTAAAAAATTTTGAAACTGGACCTTCAATGATTGGTTTTATCACTGATGTAATTTCTGACAGTTTAAAAAACTTGCACTGACCTCAGCTGTCCCAATTGCACGTAATAGCTGTCATTATATTCTTCTTATTCATAGCTGATTCAGAAGCTAATATAAATGAATATGACAAATGGCAAACAAATACCAACAAGCACCGACAAGTAAAAGATTTTTGGTACAAAAACTAAATTCCACAGCGACCAAGATCCACTGAAACAAACGTGTCTATGTGCACAATGCACATTAACAATTGCCAGCTGAACTAGTCAGATGAATCTAGTGTTTATTAACAAGATGTGTTTGTGTTTGTTAGCAAGTTTCCATGGGAGGAAACCAGCAAGTTTGCTCTGATGCAGGGGGTTTGCAACACAAAAACATTGTGTTGCAATTTTCGCCTGTACAGCCTTCACTCTCTTTGATCCCACCCCCCAAAAAACTGTATCTCTTTCTGAGATAAAAAGATTACAATTCCCCCTAAATTCCTCCATTGCAATAACACTTTTGCACAGGGAGAGAAAAATAACACGGAGGCACCAAACCGCGGGCACTTCATACAGACTGCTGTGAAAATAAACCATGCTCCCCTGTTTGCACTGTTTCGTGTGCCAGCCCCTCACGCAGTCAGAGACGGCAGGGTTGCACTGTCATGGCAGCCTTGAGAAAGAAATAAACAAGAGCTAGAAAGGCGATGAGTGTTTGTGGGTCGGCTGGATAGAAGTATAAAGCTTTTTATTCTCTGCCAGGATGTGCATGTAGATGCCAAGAGAGTGAAGCAGCGATGATGAAACTGATATGCAGCTAGTGACATATAATGATTTAAACATCATCCAAACTAACCATAAGTAAGATAAGTAAGATGAAAAGAAAACGTCATATTGTAGCCTAGTGAATGTTTTTTATACAAGCTAAGTCACAATCAAGTAAGCAATGTTTTAATGAAATAGTACTGTTTATAAAAGTAACTCTTATGGAATGAGGCTAAAATACATTTAATTTAATTGAAAACCAACTGACAACTGTAACAACATTGGCATAGCTTTAGGGAAATTTTTCTATTCTATTTTTTATTTAAAAAATGTACAATGTTAAAAAGTGTCTGCTTAATGAATAAATATAAAATGTTAACTTATGACACACAGTATAAGCCAAAAGCGATGTACAGAGGGGCATATTTGCACAATGTTCGCTGTCAATGAAACCATCAAAATATTGGCAGTCCAAAATGGACAAAACTCTAAACTTGGTTAAGATATTTATTTTATTTGGCATGTGTTCTGTATTACAAAAAGCTACAAACTACAGTGCATCAGGGAACATGGATTTTATTCCAGTAAATGCATAGACAAACAAAAAGCTCACATTAAATCAAACATTATCAGTTATTAATATCTTGTTGATCTTCTTGATTTGACTACAGTAGTTCTTTTGTAAAGAAAATGTGTTTTTCATGCTATTTTACACCCTACTTATAAATGTGCATTATACGTTTAACATTTGGACTATATTTCAAAAATATGTTAAAATACGTTAAATAAACATTACAGAAACGTAATATAAACGTATTATAAACGTTCTATAAAGCAATACTTAGATAAAATTATGTTTTTTCACTGTGCATAAGCTGCGCATGTGTTGTGGTATTTACCATTCTTCTTAATGCTGAGCTTCAGTTTACACACAACTATACAGCATGCAATGTTTGAATGCATTTTAAATATGATTAAATAGAGGAAAAATACATCAATAATCCAATGTTGGAAATCACTTTTGGCCACTCTTGTATATATGTTTCTTGGAATCAAATGTAAATACTATTATATTGATATGATGTACCATGTTATAGGCCTACATCAAAGACCCAAGGTTTGCCATTTATTACCCTAAATTGTTGCCACAACAGTCCAACATCTATCTATCTATCCATCCATTTGTTTGTCTGTGTCTGTCTTTACATCCCCATCGTCTTGACTCCATCCATCTACCTGTTTACCCATCCATCCTGCATGCTGTAATTTCTCTCTCTGCTTGTCTGTGTGCTGGTGGGGCCCCTGAGGTCTGTGAGGAGCAGCTGTTTCGCTCTAACAGTATTATTCTGCCCGCGGCTCCTCAGGGACCCCAACCGTCTCGTTAATCAAAGCCTCTGTGAGCTTTAGCCAGCGCTGGTGCATCTTCCCCTGCCCCATCCATCATAAACCCCCAGCACTGCTGCGTGCGTGTGCACGCGCTCCTCCAGGTTTCAGAAATAAATTGAGACGCTACAAGAAGAAAGCAATTAAGGGAGGTCTTTGGTCTATCATTCACGGGCTAATGGATCAACCTTAAGAGGAATCTCTTATTTATTTATCTGTAGTGGAAATGGCAATAGTTTTGAGTATTGTGAAGTTTGAGGTTCCTCCTATTCTGTCTCTCAAAAGAGAATCTAAGGGAATCTATCACGGCCCGATGTGTGGAATTATGAGCAGGAGCTGACGGACAGTCAGTGCGATATTTAGAGAGCTTGAACTGAAGTCATGAGAACATTAGACACACTTGTCATAGTCACTTCGAAAACAATATGTTTGAAATCTTTCATCATTTACTTACTGTTTGACTCTCTTTCCTCTGCAGAACACAAAATTAGGATACTTTAAATAATGCTGGGAACCAAACAACCCCATTTGCTTTCATTAGATGGACAAAAAACCATTGAGACATTTCTTAAAATATCTTCTTTTGTGTTCCGCAGAAGAAAAAAAAAAAACAGATTGAACCCCTAAGAAAGAAGATCCAATATATCCGTAGCCTGTTAACTGTCACCCGTTCCATGTACGGGACACTCGAGTTTGCGTCAATATTGTGCAAGTAATTTCTAATCGAATCATGACAAACTATATATCATTGGAAAGGTCTATGACTCTAGAATACAGATTTTCTTGTTGTTTTTTATTATAATTTATGTAGGGAGAGTGTGCTTAGATATTTTGTGATCCTTTTTAGACCCGTATTTTTTTAATGTATGTTTTATCAAAGAAAAACATAAACTTTTTTTATTAATTTTTTACAATAAACCTAACAACATACCTTTATTTTTTGTGTGTGTGTGATTTTTTTGCCACAATCATCTACTTTTCTTTTTTCAAACGACACCAACCCTAAGTCTGCATTACAAAGAATTCATGTGTCACCGCCATTTTTGTTCCAACTTGTGAAGGCTCAAAAAAGGCTCTGAAAGTTAACAGGTATCCTTTCTTATTTGATTTCACTCATTTTGTCTATATAAAACATTATAATCGGTTTCATAAGAACGAACGGACAGCAGTATGAACAATTATAATGTCTACAATATGTCCACCTGAACTTCATCTTCTATGATATTTACAAATAAATTATCTTTTCAAATATCCTTGTTAAAATCCTATCCAAACATTCCAAAGGTTTTCCAAAGATACCTTACACCAGTAAAGTGCTGTAATTTAGGGCCAAAAGTGCTGCGTTCTGAAACTGAGAGAGATAAATTTCTCTTAAATAACCTGCACTACCAGGGACAGTAATGTTATTTTGACTGCAGCTCCAGTAATGTATTCTGACTTCACATAGCACGGTTGAGGGGAGAGAGGAGAAAGAAATGGGTGCTATTGTAATGGAAACCCCATTATAGCCCAGTTTAAGGGTAGGAGTAAGTGGGTGGTATGGTATAATTACCTGTCTCCATTAAATCCCAGGTCAAAGGGTTAGACTGCAATTGCATCAAATTGACCGCATTTGGGGGTACTTGGGCAATTGCGATGTAGATAGCTCTTCCTGGCAATCTGAAGTCCTGGATTTCTATTTGAATAATAGAAATAAGTCCGGGACTGCTTTGGTTGGATTTGGCTGTATGAGAGGTGGTTAAAAGTGAATTTGTTTATTTCTTTGTGTAAACTTACTCTTCTAGTTATTTGTTGATATCAATTAAAAATACAATTTTATAAAAATAAAATGCATGATGAAAAAGGAATGGGGTTGAAATCAAATGGACATAACTGATGACATTGTTGCTAATATTATTATTGTTGTTTTTGTCAAACAGGACGTTTGAATCCAAAGCACATATACGAATGCATTTATTAAATCAGTTTTAGTAAAGTTGTTTATGATTTACATTGTAAATTTATGTATTTGTAAAACTTCTTTTCTATGTAAACAACTAATCCTGACTTCTATCATTCAGCCTTAAGTGAAACGCTCAAATTGTACGCAAATAATAATTCTTAACCATCCCTACAAAGCAGAATGTTCCGGCTACATTGCTTAATCCGAACATCGGTTCATCAAAGTGGTGCGAAATGTTTTTCTTTGGGTTCAGAGAAAGTCCATTCTCTTCATTTGCATGAACGTGCATTCATTAAAACGGAAATGTCTGTCGCTATTTTGACAAACTTTTAATGGTCCTTCCCATTGCATCAATTTGCATCACTTTGCTCTGAAACGGCCCTTACGCGCCACAGTAACGGTACTGATCACGACAGCACAGCAAATGGAAAGCAGGACTCTCTTGTAATGCGGATACAATTACTGTAGATTACTGGGTAATGGTTAACACATGGACACAACCAGAACCTGATAATCCCCCCTTCACCCCAACACATACATCCACATGCCTTCCTTACATTCGCCACCATGGACAGAGAAAGCAAAAGGCCACTGAAGAGAAATACAGACTATGGGAAAATATGTAAGCGAGCTGACATCGAGAATAAGAAACAGCCCGGATAGAAAATGAAGGCTGATGGATATTTGTATTCCTGCCCAGGTTTTCATTCTTTCTAATTTCCTGTTCAGCTTTTACATGGTGTCAGAGCAGGGGGATGCTGTCAGGCTTGGCTCATTCACACCGTTGAGCCTCATTCAACTCTTGGGTTTATCATATAGGAGAGGTTACAAGAATCCTACTGCCTGGAAGGTGACTTTGCTTGGGGTCTGGATCAGCTCTGTAGAAGTAAATCAATCTGCGGGGTGCTCAATGCTTGTTGCAGGCTTTTATTTGGGACTCTGTAAAGGTTAACAATGAGTACTGCGGTGACTTTAACCGATTACAATACTCAAGACAGAATGTTGAGAATAATTATAAGATTATGGCTCAATCTGATTTCCCAAAGGTTTATGATTGGTCACACTTAATTGTGATGGTCAGTTGACTATAAATAGACTATAAATAGATATAAAAACTCTCATTACAGTAATAGGGTAAGGAATGTGTAGGATTGGAGTTAGTCGAATAAGTTGGCATGTACTTATAAAGTTACATATAGTTAGTAGAATGTTTGTTGTAGAACCATCAAAATAAAGTGAATCCATGATTATTAAAAAAATGTTGTCCTTAAAGATGAAGTCTGAAAGTGTGACATTGCTGCAAGAAAAAAAAAAAAGTGCACTGCAAAAAAAAAAATTAACAACAAAAAATTACATATAAACTTTTTTTCTGAAAAAAATACAAATTATAAGTAATCTTAAAAACAAGGGTGACGTAAAGTGGGGAGGTAAGGATTATCTATCGCGATTCAGGGGGCCTAGAAGCGCTTGCGGTCGCTCTGGATAAGTTTGAATAGCCGTTTAGTTTGTAAAGTTTGCCTAAAGTTGTATAGTGTTTAAAGACTTATTACCGTACCTGTCAGGATTTGAGACCCCTGGTCGCGAACCAGAGAGATGATCACATGTCTCAAATGTTAGAGAGTTTCCATGATAAATAAACAAAAGGGAGACTCCATGGAGTCCAGGCCACAACAAGTGTTTGCAGGTCAAATTTATGGATATGACCCCAAAATAATGCCAAAATACTCCAAAACAGCCTCCACTATTCGCAAACAGTGGATAAAACCTTTTGAAAAATGATATATGAGTTGCCAAATAACAGAGATGCCGATTCGCACGGGACTAATGTTATCATAGGACCTCTGTGTTAATATATTGTAGGTAATTTGTGGGGAATTTTTACTTTACAAATTACAGACATGGCCGATTCGCAGGGGATTAAGATCAGGGACCTCCTCTGCAATTACTACAAATGACAAGAGGTCCCCAGGTAATGCTAATCCCGTGTGAATAGGGCTCACAGGGTATATAAAGCAATCTCCAACAAAGCAATAGTGACGCATTGTACAAAAATGTTGTACTCACAAAAGCTTGCTGCGTCATTCCTATCAGTTCCAATATTGACGGCACAGCACTGCTTTTTAATTTTAGTCTCTGCAAATCCATCTTCGACCTTTGCCTTATTCACAAGGAATCGGCAGTAATGTTTTACCCACTTGAGCTGTAACATCTTTAAAAATAAACTTCAACCACACATTACCAATGTCAGAATCCTGAGGAAGGTAATGCACATGTGTTCTACCATAACCAGGCACTAACTGCACAATATTTTTGATCTTTAATGATAAGTTTATTGATTGTTCTATCTGGTTCCACCCAATTTGTGTTACATCAGTACTGTCATGCACGAACCAGTGGGCAGGGCTGGAGTAGTAGTCGTTGATATTCTTCTGTGGAGGAGGTGTTCAACCTATCATAAATAGGTGCATTCCAGGACAATTTCAGTTGTAATTTCAGTGACAAGGGCGTTTTCAGTTCTGACAATTACAGGATGTTCATTTGAATACAAGTACTTTTTATATAACAAAAGCTCAGGTTAAAATTGATATCTTAAGTCATGGCTCCTTTAAGTGTGGTGTCAAAAAGTTTGTTTTTTGGATTAGTTCAAATCACAGCTATTTTATGTGGTGGCTAATTTGTCTGAATTCGTACAATCTTATTTGCTTATTTTAGTACAATTTGCTTTGATGTCAGTCGTGGTTACATACCTTTAGGGACGGGGCATTATTAATCTTTTTGTTTTTGGTCACCCTTTATTTTAAGGTACCCTCGTTACACATCTATTAACTATAGCATTAACAATAAATAATGCATAATAACATGTAGCTATCCCTAAACCACACATTTGATGTCTTCCAATTGTGCCACAAGTAAAGTATCAAAAATCAACCTTTACTTTTACTATCAAAATCCAATAATAAAGTCCCGAATGAATACATCATTGGTCCAGGTGGATTACACAAAGTTAAAGGCATCTATTTGAGCAGACCCAGATGAACACAAAATGGCCTTGAGTGTTGTGTAGTCTGTGTGAAGAGCAGCTGTAGGGTAGAGAGGGTCAGCAGTGGGCGTCGGCTGAGAGTTAGGGTGCATATGTTGCTGCCCAGCCCACTTACTGATTGATGATTACCTCAAACACTGAGAGGAAGGAACTGAGCCACGGGCTCTCAGCACATCCATCCATCTCACGGTCACCAGCTCGCCGGGGTGTGGACAGATGGACCTTCAGAAAGTGAGAGGGCTTGCTGGACCCTGTGCTACAACCAAGGATAGACTTTCAAGATGAGTAGGTGGATAGATCACAGTGTGTACTCTGAGGTTATAAAGGTTGATAACGTGTGCTGCAGATGTGTGGTTTATGTCAGAGAATGTGAGGTTCATGTGATGGAAACCATGGGAAAGTTTGGTTGTTTTAAGAACTAATGTGGAAAGATTACTTCATTGTGAATACTAAATCTTAGTACTGTACTGCAGATCATTACATATACAGTTACATATCTGGAAAATATCCATACCATTCACTGTGCTGTGTTTTACATTTTCTGTTTTTCTCCTGTTAAGCTGCTTTGGAACAGTCCACATTGTGAAAAGCGTTGTGTACTGTAAATAAAATTTCAAAATGATGTATTTCTAAAATTGAACTATGTGCCTCCAGAAAATAATTGCAAAAGAAATGTTCCTGTGTTTTCAAGAAAAAAATAATCTTGTATCAATGTTTTCAATGTTCTAAAATATTTTCCTACTTTTGTAATGATTTACAAAGCGAAATATTATGATTTGCTTGTCAACAACCCAGTGAAGGACAGACACATCTTTGACCATTAAAGACTTTTTATGTTTTATGCAAAGCTGTGAGTTCATATGGAGCTGTTTAAAGGGGATCTTCTGAATTTTCTCAGGGTGTAAAAAGTAATGTAGCTCTTGTGGGATGTCAGCCAACCTCCTCTAAAGCGAACTGAAAGAATGTGAGCTTGTGAGGAAAAACATATTTAAACATAAAATAAATGCCAATGCGTTTACAAAAAGCATGAAATTCAATAATTCAAGTGAATTAATGCTGGTTAGTGCTAAGCATTGTACTACCAGTCAAAAGGTAGAAAAGTAGTCAACAGACCATTCCCATATGATTGTCCTCTTTGTCATCTCTGCCGGGATGATGCTTGTCTGCCTGGTTTCTTGGTTTAAAGAGGATTCTACAAAAATATGGAATTTGTTAATATGTACTATAAATGTGGAATATTTAGGTCCACTGCTTGGTTCACAACTTTTTTAAAACTTTGAAGTTAAACATTCGTGGCTGTTATACATATTATTTTAAGCAAATGCATCACATCCGTGTTGTTTACAAGCTTTCTTTTAAAGCTGGTTGTCAAAGGTAGTCTTATTGGTTAAGATGGTTTGGTGGCCACTTCAACACCACGTATGAAAGTGGCCAGCTGTGCCTTTAATGTCAACAAGGTGATAAACTAGATGAAATGCATATGTCATCTGAATGTATCAATTACATGTATGTATTCAAGTGAGTGTATCACTTCTTATAGTGTGTCGATCACAGACGGCTTCCTCTTGAGAACATGAGTTGTGATTTGGAAAGCAGTGATACAGTTTCATTTTTAAAGAACAGAGTAATTGTTTTATTGTTTAAAAGTGAACATTAGTTAGTACCATTTGTATTTCAATGACATCAAATTCGCTGTGAAAAAAAAGATTTCAAAATCCAACAGTCCATCAGTGAAACACTTGTTTGTCCGATTTTCTTTTGAGGTTTGCAGTTGTTAGAGCACAATTCAGAGAAGATATAATAGTGTGCTATAATTTTATACGGTTCCCAACTATCAAAGTCTGGCCTGAAAGCAAGATAAATCCATCAAGAACTCTTAGACCATTCAAGCCATAATAAACATTACTAACAGAACCGGAATTGCAGTTCACACTGAACTTGATCCGTAAAATGAAGTATTCAGTAACATACCGTTGGATGTTTGTGATTCATCATTTGTGTTAGTTTTGTGAGAATAATACATTAACATCAACCTCCGTTTACCCTCTTTTCTCTCAGTCTTCCCACCCAGCCAATCCTGGATGATGCTTTCATTACAGCATTCTGGGTGTGATCAGTTGACGCCCCAGTGAACAAGAAGACGCCGCACCCTCCTTCTCTACGTCCAATCACTCAATGCTCTCAGTCTTGCATAACCAATTGGCAGAGCAGATTTGGCTTTTTGCGATCTGAAGTCATTTCTTGTCATGGCGTTATGAAATGAGATTACATTTTGAGTATTGTTCACCCAAGAACTTTTTGTTTTCAGTGTTTCTTGAAGGAAAATTTAAACATAATATAAAGTAGAATAATGAATGCATGCTCTTAAAACAGTTAATGGTCTTTGTATTCACATCTGTTCATTTAGTCAGGACTTTTGAGGCGTTCTGAAATAGATGACTTAATTTATTTTTTAAACAGTGTCTGGAGGAAATGAGAGGATAATGTGAACAAACATTCAACAGTTCACCAAAGCACACATTTGCAAGATAATCGCAAAGAGAAATACTCAAAATGAATATTAGCAGTACAAACCAGCTATAAGTCACCTTTAATTTGTTGTCTACGCTCACGTCATTTATATGCTAGTTTATTGCAGATGTTTGACATTTAGATTTTTCACTTTGTAAACCAAAAGAGGTGATGACCCATGTTGCACTCAAATATGTACAGTTACAACATAGTCCAAAAATAAGAATCAGAATGAGTCGTGGTGTCAAACCAGCACAAAATCATTGGTCATGGCTTTGACATAAAACTAAAGGCTATTTCCTATTTCAAAAAACTATTGTTTCATAGTTCCTTTATTGCACCTGCAACCAAAAAATAATATGGTTTGTCGAGATGACTTGAGAATGGGGAATTCCTGGCCAGCTTTTACATTGTTTGAAGACCAATGCCAGGATCCAACTATGAGTTCAAACCAAAACACCAGCTGAGTTTGCAATCAATGCACAGCAAAAATAGGTAGTTCTTGTAGCTCAATTGGTACAATCTTAGCTTTACATTAGAATTCAGATGCCATGCTATAGGTTTGATCGCTTTGAAGCTTAAATGCACTGTAAGCCACTTTGGCTAAATCTGTCTACAATCGATATAAATGTAAAAGTTACGCTGATGCTCACGTAAACTAGATTTCTATGCTGCAGTATTAGACTCGGTGTACACATGAATGACCATCACTGAAATCTAGTTACCAGAAGGTCATTAAAGAACCATTCCCCCCATATAGTGCAAGGCTGTTCCAGTTGAGTAACTACAGTGACAATTTGACGATCATTCCCATAGCAATTATAGGAAAATTGTGTGTGGTTTAATTACTGAGCTGTACTCGTGAGCTTGATGTACCAGTAGGTATATATTATATGTAATGCAATGTATTATTATACAATTTGAAAGATTTGCTTTTGAACACACATCTATGTTTATAATTAAATAACTCTTATACAGTACACTGACTTTTGTTTTTAAAGGAACGTGAGCATTAGCATGACATTACTTTTAATTTCCCTTTTTTCAATTTGTTCAAATCTGCCTTATTTCAACCAATGTTTACCCAATGTTTAGCTGGGCCGAGTACCGATCCTTGTGGCACTCTAGTAGCTAGTTGTTGTTTTTGGAAACCTGAGGCTATATAACATAAACTTATATCACACAAGTTTTTAAAACTGAACAATTAAACATATCAGTGAGACTAAATTACTAAAATGATCAGATAAGGTGGGAGTACACTGTTAAGAAGTTGATATGTGGCTATTGATACTGTTTATAATTCTTAATAAAACTCTAAACCGAGGAGCCCAAATCCTGTATACAGAAAATGACTGATAAGTTACGGTGATGAGAACCAAAGATTAAGAACAAAAGTGTTGAGGGCCCTTATTAAAGCTAATAAAATGACCAACTTTGAAGCTAGAGAGATCCAGGCTTAGTTTGCAGTTGAACAGTTGAGCTATGAGGGTCATCTTAAAATCAGACTGAAAGAATTGACCCTCTTGTAAGCTAAACTTTCAAGATCAAGGATGTTACATCTTTCCCCTTTTTAGGACCTCTGTGACTGTTTGGAGTTCATGGGTTTGGCATTTTACACTGCTCAATTGAGAAAATGACTGTGACTCCAGTTACTAAATATCTGGTTATTGTCTGGATGATGGTCCAATATGCAATATAGTAGCAACTAGGAAGGTTTCAATGTATAGTTACATGCATTTATTGATGTTATTTATTACATTACATTATTACATTTACACATTTCAAAAATGTTCACAGTTCAACCAAGCTTCCATACATCAATAAATATACCTTACCTAATTGAAATTAGTGTTTGTGTAAAGTTTCCTATTTTCCCTGAAATTACTCTCAAATTCCTGTGGCTCAGTGTACAGAGTATGGCACTATCAACGTTAAGGTCATGGGTTCGATCCTAGGTATTGCCCATTCTCAGATACAAAGTATAACAGAATGCAATACAATTCGCTTTAGATAAAAGCATTTGCCAAATGCGCATATTCTCATTATTTTGAGTTATTTTGTCGTTGTCATTCCACACAGCAGAAAGCAACAAATCACTCCATTTCAGTGTTTCAAATCTGTGAAATTATGTGGAGAAAAAATCAACAGGAGGCCAAGAAAAACACACCAGAGTTTTGGCCCTAGAGCACTTTGAGATTTCCTTTCACATCCTGAACTTAAATATGATCTCTGTGCCTCCTGTGAGGAAAGAATGGGTCAAAGCATAAGAGCCATGGCTCACCAAACTACGCTGTCTCTGAAAATTTCATCACAGTTTAAATGCAGTGTACTCAACACGCCATTCATACTGAGCATGTTTGTTCTTTTCATACAGGACTGTATATTAACTTTTCAAGCAGTGTTATAACATCATGGTATGTGGATGTTTTGTTTCCGTGTAAAAATATTTAAATTTAGTTAAAATCAGAAGAATATTAAATAATAGAAAATACAATCTCTTGATATAATATATGATGTATTCTCTTAAGAAACAGTAAGACACATGAGATTTTTTATGAAAATTGACAGGTGTTGTACAAACCAGGGTGTGAGATATAGCACAAGATCCCGATTATGAGTCCAGATTATTTTAACAACGTTCACAGTGATTTTACAGTGACTTTACCACAGCTCACCCAGTTATATTAGAGGTGATGAGACAATATTTCAAAATGAAGTGAGTTGTTCGTCAGATGTTTATTAGCCATCATATTAAAAACACATGCATGCACGCACACACAAACAAATTTAACACACATACACACAGAATGGTGAATTGTATAATAACAACCAGATGACACATTTTTTTTTGTCTGTAAATTGAACTAGTCATTTTGGAATGTGGAGATTTTCCAAGTTTCATTTTGAAAAATGCTGAAATTTCTCACATCTTCCTTTTCAAATGTTCTTGTTTCCTGCAAAGAAATACATAAAAGAAACAAACATATCAGAGTATAAATGTATACAAACTGTTCCTGCAACATAAAATTAAGACTTAAACCTGTCCATGAAACATTACCCCTTGGTGGCATTAATAATGTGAAAATCATTCATCATCTATGCTAAAAAGTAACAAAAATATGCTGAAACAAAACATTTTTCAAAGTGACAGAATGACAGAAGCAAAGTTAAATAGAGAAAGGACTACAAGGAAAGGAAACCTTGGAATTCACATTTTTGAGGTTGTGACATTCTTTGAGAGGTGTTTGGTTTAGCAGTGGGGTTGTGAAGGGCTGGAGGGGTAATTCCATAATTCCCAGAGTTTGAGTTGATCCTGGAACATGTTATTCCCAATCTCCTGGTTTTGGCTACATTTACACCAGCTGTACGAGGGTGGAGGGAGGAGAGTAAGTTAAACATCTTCAGATGCTCACCATCACCCCAAGTGTCATGTCATATTTCAAACCTTTTATTCTAGAAGCCTATACACAAACATAGACACCTGGCTCAAGAAAACAAAGATGTGCAATCACTATTCTGCATTGTCCGTCTATTTACAAGGGCTGTGGGCTGTTGAATGACTGGACGATGTTTTTAGGTCAACTTCCTGATAAAACACAAACTATTTTACCACATTGTCTCAAACTGAATAGGACAGGGCCGGACTTTATCCATTACGAACTGATTTGATCGTAAAAGTAGGCAATACTTGAATTGATGAATAAAGGATTGATGTTTTTATTTCTTATTGATTTAATGTTAAAATCACCTCTATATACAGTAAGCTCCCACACCATATCCACTCATATCATACCGGACCCTTCAGAACGAGTACTTTCATTTCAGACCAGACGTGTTGCTCCAAGTGTCTCTACTTGAGCTCATTCAATCTGGTTCATTATCTGATATGTGGATCCTGCATGTTAACATGTCAAATTAGCACTAATTAATGGTTTGGTCCGCAAGGGGGAGAGCCAAAAAAAGCACAACTAACTATTGCGCAAACGTGGTTACTTGATACCCTCAGGACCTGTTCTAAGGACAAGGCAAGGATTTAAGTAGAAAATAGAATCAAACATTCACCTTTGTTTGTTTTTAGTGTTACTGATGCTAGTTGTACGACATGCAACAAATCATCTAAAGTATTTGAGTCAATAAAATGTAGAAACCTTTCTGAAAGATGAATATAACACACTGTTCTGGTTTTGTGTAATACCTAACTTACTGCTTACTGTACATATATCGTCCTTAAACCAAAAACATCTGAAAAATGTGTAAATTTCAGCATCATTTGTCATGTTAACCAACAGTAACAATAATTTCCCAAAGAAAATTTGAGGTCAAGTCTATTCATGGATCTTGGTGAGATAGAAAAGCCTGATTATAGATAAAGTAATGGTGTCCAGGACGACCGCCAGAAACTTAAGGTTTCTTACGGTTTATGGTTTCACTGTATTGGGACTACTGTTGAAACCTGTTCTGTATTTGGTATAGCAGAGAATAAACTGCCTTTATTAGTCTAAAATATCCTTCATTTTAACGTTGTCATTTCAACTTTTTTAAATGTATTATGCAACTATTAGTGTGGTATTTTAAGATTGTGGAAAAATGGTGAAAAGAGAGTTGAATTTCAAATATTCACAAATCTTACTATTATATCGACCTTTAAATAGGGCTTTCAGGCAAAGTGTAAGCGTTTTCATTGAGCCAGATGTTGTTGGAGCTGGAGTTGGCCTGAGGGGCTGCCAGATGAATGTTGAATAATTATGGGAGAGGACCTTGCTTGTGTTTTAAGTGTTTTCATTATGATGAATGGCTCATGAAAATCTTCAAGCTGATCCGAGGCCCCTTTCCGAGAGAAAGAGAGAGAGAGAGAGAGAGAGAGAGAGAGAGCGAGAGAGAGAGTGAGAGAAAGAGAGAGAGAGAGAAGAGAGAGAGAGAGAAAGAGAGAGAGAGAGAGAGAGAGAGAGAGAGAGAGAGTGAGAGAGAGAGAGAGAGAGAGAGAGAGAGAGAGAGTGAGACTCAAGAAGAGAGAGACTCAAGAAGCTCAAACCTGGCTGCAAGTCCTGCCACGACCAAAGAAAAAGCAGCACAACACAAAACAACACTGACAGGACAACACACACAAACAAATGTGTGAATGGAAATATCAATTGAATGATAACAGATACTAAATAAACTTTAATTGAATAGTTGAAAAGAACTCACCCACATGTCATTCAAACCTGAATGTTTTAATATCCATCCATCCATTTTCTACCGCTTATCCGAACAATGTTTTAATATGAATGTATTTTTATTTTTTTATTCTAGAGTCAAATTACATTTTTCAAGTCTCATTGTCACTTTTATTGAATTGTATGTAAAATATCATATTTGGCATTCTGTTAAACATCTTTGTTTCTGTTTCAGTGAGGGAAAAACTGTGAACAACATGAGGGTGATTAGAGAATGACAGACCTTTCACACAGAACATGTTCTCTCTCTTACTCTGTTCACTTCTGAATCCAACAGAGTTGCATTTGTCAAGGAATTTTGCCTGTTTTGATAAATGGTTACGTGTTTTGTTTAGATAGAGTATTTAACAACATCAATAAACACAGCACATCTGAATTCATAGCTAATGGCAAAACCTCATATTGAAAGCATCAAGAGTCATTTTCAAAACATACACAAAAGAATCAAAAACATTTTATATAATATAGTTGATGCGATCCAACTATCAACAGCCAAATGTCACAATGAAATGTGTTAGTCAATGCTTGGTCAACTGCACATATTGTCAGTACCACAGAATAACGAGAGCAGTGATAGAGGCTCACATCTATGGGAACGGTGCTCTGAATCATCTTGCACAATATTCACTTCACTCAACTTAACAATGTTGTAGGGCCAAAAACCTCTGCTCATGTTAATGTTGGCTTGTGCTCATTTAGAGTTTCCAAATATTGTGAAAGTGTGGTATTCGGCCTCTAGGAGAGATTCTCAGTACTGGTCAGCGTTGGGCAACTACAGTCTTTAACCCACCAAACACAATGGAGCACAAAATGAAGACTAAAACAGATTTATAGATGAGAGGTGACGACTGGAAAAAAGACCAGAGCTGAGATAACCAGATGCAATTCTAAAGTGGATTAAACATTAATCTTTCTTCACTTGCACAATACTGTACTGCTGAGAACACTATTACAATTTCTGAGGTATTTTCAAAACATTTCTGGGTCAAAAAGGGACAAATCCATCCCAATATATAAATATATACATATATATATATGTTTAACCCAGCAAGGTTTAAAACAAGATGCATGGTTGATGCATGGTTGAATTAACCAAAGCCGATGTTTTCAACCTGAAGCTCAGTGGTTAGAGCATGGCATTATTATTAGAAACAAATGTAAAGTTTAATTCAATGTAAGTCGCTGTAAAGTGTTTGGTAAGCGTAAACTTACCAAACAAGTGAAGCCAAAAGAAGATCATTTGAGAAATGTTGTTTGGTTACCAAATTTCTTCTTTTGTGTTCAATAGATATTCATGTTGGTTTTGCATGACATTAGGGTGAGTAATTGATGACAGAATTTTCTTACTGAGGTGAACAATCTCTGTTCATCATGACAATAAATGGAGATGGAGAGACAAAAGATTTATTGTTCTGTACAATAGGGGTCTCCAGGCCCTTCATGCAGGTTTTATAATGGCCCTAAAATCTCTGACCACAGGAAGTGCCCTGTCAAATATTTAAGAGGACTTAATGTGACATCACAGATTGTAATGATCTCAATTATTTAGTGTGTAGGGTTTCATGACATCATCAGGGCCTTTCTTGGTTATGCAGTTGATTTGAAAAATGTTCCTAATAGAGTCATAATAGTCAAACATTATCTTACAGCAAGAGTAAACAAATCAGTGTTCAGATTTCAATATTAGACAACAGTGATAAAATATGAACAATGAATTAAAGATTACTCACTCACTCAATCAAAAAAAAGAATCAAGAATAAAATCCTAAACTGAGAACTAAAATAAATGAATAAAATCACTTGCACCAAAACTGTGATATCAACATGTTAAAATAATCAATAAAATATTAAAATGTATTAAAAATATTATTTTATATTTTAAATATAAATTAAAACAATAATGCATTACTGTTCAAAAATCAATAATCAAAATATAATAATATTGACTATCAATAAAAAATCGATTGCATTCTATACATGAAATGTGCACATCATCATGATAACTTTACTAACCATGAGTTCCAAATTCAGATTAAATGACATCAGGCTTTCATTTCACAGACCAAAACTGAGCCAGAATCAGCTGTCCCCTCCCTCTCATTAACCCTGCGGAAATCTCGAACCTTTCGTGGGTCCGCCACGATTTTTACAAGCTCCCTGTCAGTCAGGATAAATAGCTTTCCATCCCTGATTGTTAAATTATGTCCTTTATTATTCATCAATCTGAGCGGCTGCATTAGAGGAGGGTTTGACTGACAGGTGGGGGCGAGGGGGGTGGGATCTCGCAGGGGTTAAACGCAGGAGGGAAGTGGTGAGACACACACTCACTGATCCATTAGCTAATGGAAGCCTTAAGCACTGTCACTTAACCCCCTGTGTTCACATCACTGTCACACACACCGCCCATCCTTGTGTGGTGTGTGTGTGTGTTTGTGTGCGAACATTTGTGCTCACGTGAAGGTAATAAAAAGAAGATCAAGTGTAGTATTCATGAGCCGGGGCTTAAGAGAGCGTTACCTGTGGAAATGGAGGTGTTTTAACACAGAAGCGACCACATATACACACCCCGCTTCTTTTGGATGCCAAAACACAATCTCCCCGTTTGTGTTCATTTTAATCATTCGCCACTTCTATCCCATCATGCATTGCAGAAAGTATTTAAATTTGGTGCGTATGTTATATTATAGTAATATTTTTATTGTACAAAGATAAGGAATAAAACGTCAAACTTGGCACAGAACTAAACCTCATGTGCTGAAAATGCAGAGTGAGGTCAGATAGAAATCATAGTCGAATCACTTTAAACTATATGAGCATATCTGCTGATGACTGTAAATGTAAATGATGAATCAATTAAGTGCCGAATGCAGTTTCATTATAAGAGCAGAGCTGTAATTCATGTGTTGAAGAAACAGTGGCCATATTCTGTGTGCCAGAAGGATGTAATATATTAACTGCCCACTGTATAACTGCCCACTGTAAGTCCAGTCTACAACAGAGTAATGCATTCAACAGGAATAATAACAGACGTCAGGTCAGTGTGACATATTAACCAATACATCAATTGATCATCAAATGTTGATAACTGATTCATGACCATTTTATAAAATCTTCAACAATGGAGAAAGCCGCGATTCAAAAAGAAATAAATATGCGACACAAGTGACGTGTTTGGGGAAGCAGTTCATTAGGCTACATGTAATACAACAGAAAGTGATGGGGTGAGAATCTTTAAGACATGACATGTGAGTGTTATGGAATGAGATGTGTATGACTAAATGACTGTATAGACTCTTGTGCTGTTACTCCACAGTTTAACCTATACTTCTTTTGTAATATGCAAACCATCTAAATACATTTCTTCAAAAATAAATAAATAATAAGACATTTGATTGTTGGTACACTTCCATGAGATAACCGGGGAATTATTGAGGAGGATTGAGAAACCAACTCTTGAGAGAAAGGCAATGTTAGATTTTCTGTGCATTAAAACAATAACTCGCTTTCTTTCCGTGAGATCCCGGCAAGCGAAATTGAAAGATATGATATATTTATATTGTTTACCTGGTGAATATATTCTCAGTAAAGTATATACTATTATTACTAAATTTTGCCATCTGAAACAAAATATGTTACAAAATGCTAACAACACACAATTTCATTAACATAAACTCTAAACGCGACCACGAATGGACTAGAAGAAACATGGTACTTTGACATACAAAATTGCTATACAAATGACATCTTAAAATCACATTTACGGACAAAAAAAACATGTCGCCAAAGAGTAAAAATGATGAAAACGCAGATTGGACAACTGAAGTAGATTCGAGCCATACATACATGCATGATTCATATGGATATCCTACACATTTCTCTTCATGATCATAATAACATCCGAGCTAAACTCTATGAGATCTGCGTATGCCGTAAACATTAGATCATTGACACCAAGTTGTTCAAAGCTGCCTTTTGACTCCATTTTGATGTATAAATATATTTTAACAAGGACTTTGGCTAAAAAAAGGAGAAACTTACAAAATCAAACATATTTATCATTCTGTACAAAAGCACACAAATGTAATGGCTTCATCTATAGGTGGTCAATTATTCATTGAAAGAGACTTCACATTGCTAGAATGATTCTTGTATCAGCTCGAATGAACGTGAAATACTTTCATCGTCTCATTCCACTATCTTTGAATCAGTCATGATCTGTTTGTGGGAGGAAGCACATTGCAACTAAATGATTATCACAGTTTGTCTATAAAAGAAACAAAATTACTCAAGAAGACATACAATGAATTTCTCTCTTCGGCACATTTGAATGCAACTAAACAAAAAATCCTTCATATTTCTTTGAATAAAGCAGATAGAAAGAGCTTTAAAAAAACTTGGGGTAATTTGACCCCCTTGGCTCCGTAACTATTGTGTATTTGTGCAGAGTCTATTTTGTGTGACTATATGAGTAAGTGTTTGGTCTATACACTTTATAATGAGATAAGACTGGGTAGGGGTGAGAATGACATGTCTAATGCTGCCTTAAAGTCACATCAGATCGGTTTTAGGAGACGAGTTCCGTGAACCCAAGAACCATAGATATGTATACATAGATGCCACATTGTAAGAGTTAACATTTGCGTTTCTGGCATCTCTCACAGTTCGAAACCAATGGGTTTTCCATAACGCTACAACATTGTGTAGCTTCTGTTTGTAAAAACCGAAAAGTTTTAAATTTATGAAGGAATTCGATACGCTTTCATCGTTGAAAATGAGTTGGTTTGTTTTTATATCAAGTCAATATTTTAAGTTTTTAAACTATGATAACTTTTTAAAGTTGCGTTGACTAACACCTTCATCTTGTTGTATTTTGTAAATTTAGCAATTACAATGCTTGAATCTACACAACAGGACGTAACATCTGCATTTTAAATTTTTACATAATTTTATGTAACATTTCTTATGTTATCTTTTTTTTTCAGATTTTAGACAGTCAAAACCACTGAATTACAGAAAAAGACTGCAAATTGCTTTTAACCATGATACCGATTATTTGCCGATATATCGGTGCATCTCTAGTGTTCAAAAACTAAGTTTTTAACTGGCCATTTATTTAAAAAGTATGAAGTTAAACTGAAAGGCAGCATTATGTTAACTAATGGAACATGAGTGTAAAGGTCATGACATGACAACAACAATGCTCCATTTGGCAAACACAAAAATGATGTGGTTTTAACCCAATGTCAAAGAGCTAAATTTAATTTTTGTCCCTTTATCAGTTTTAGGACTTAGTTTGAGGGAATTTAATTCACATTGCTGGCACATTTTGTAGACTGGCTAATTGACATTAGGGCCATTAGGGTGTCCTCAAAACCCCAAAACAGGCATGGAAATTTAGCGGTACATTAACCTCCATGAACATCACTGGTAATCCTTCATTCAGCATACAAAATCATAAATAGAAACCACTGCAATACTGTGTCATCTCATAAAAATGGCGGCACAAACAAGAACACACAAATCCGATGGCAAATCAATAACTGTTAAGGTTTTTTCTTAAATAAATAGACCTCTCATGTAATAGTTCAGATAGGGCGGGTAAGCTTTGCCTGTGCTGTGCCTCTTATCTTAAAAAGTGTCAACAAGGTGAGTACAAACATTAAAACAGGGAGGTACAATAGTTCAGTTCAATGTTTTTATCTCTCTCGTATTGTTCTTCCTCTAGTTCAAAGCAGATTGTGTTTAAAAAGGGCCTGAGTTTGTTGGTTTTCATCCTTCAGAGCAGGACTGCGGCGTCAGTCCCATGCCGGAGTCTTCTGCACACGCTCGGTGAGACAAGTGGCATGACAGAGCGTTTCATCTTTCTGTCTGTCTACACACAAACACACACACACACACACATGCACGCACACACACACAAACACACCCTACATGGGAGGAACAATCATCCCAGGGATCACTGTGAAGAGAGAGAGAGAGAGAGAGAGAGAGGGAGAGAGAAAGAAAGATAACATGTTAATTCACTCTAATCTTTTAAGCATTCACTTATTGAAATATATCTACCAACAAAAGGAAGTGTGAGTGATTGAAACATGACAACCACGTGAAGCTGAAATGGAATTGTAAAGATGACGAGCACACAGTTATATAAAGACTGTATACAAATCTGAGAAGACTTGAGCTCTCCATCTCTCTCTCTCTAATAATCTTACTGTCTTGGAGACATTACAAACAGATATATTAAAAGAGATCTCATTTGTGAGTGTTCTTTGAGTTGTTCAATATTTTCCACATACTGTATAATAACTCTTTAAACACGGCAATCTGTTTCCACATCTGCGTGACAAACCGGCGGCCTTTCAGATGAGGGATAAATATAATGTCTTTTCAGCATCAGTGCAGAATTGGCAGAAACGAGACACTTGAAGCACTTTATTAAAAGTGTTTGAAGCGACTTCTAATCGTCTGCAAACAGTTTGTGTCATTGTTCTGGCTTTGTAAGGCCATGGATCATTCTGGTTTCAAACGGGTGGGATGCTTGTCAACATGTGAAAAACAGAGTGTTCACATGCCTTTCAAAAAGCTGGCAACATCCAAAAATACTGATCAACAACACGCAAATCATAAATAAATAAAATAAATAAAAATGCAAGCACCACTTATAATAATGAAATTTGATAAATGAATATTTTTTTGGTACTTTATTTAAAATTGTTATTTAATTGTTTCTTTTTTGTTATTGTATTTACATTTTATGTTATTTTGGATTGTTATTTTATTGTTTATTTTATTGTAACATAACTTATATGAATTTTATTGTTATAATACTTTTTGTTTAGTGCTGCAGATCTGACTCAGCATGAGATAGCAAATACTGAAAGAGATGACATGCATTTGTGCATGCAGACACACACAAACATTGACACTCAAAAATAATACACACACAGACATTAGTCGTGTGGACAAGTCTACAAAACTACGATTTTGCTTTCTAACATGCAAATAATAACACAATAAGATGTTAAAGTAGAGTCTGACATAATGGCCAATAACTCCCAAGTGTTTTTGAAGCACTTTTCAGGAAAATATGATCTACATCCTGTTGATTTTACATATCCGACACAATCTTATACTCATTCATTCAAATAATTTACAATCTGTAGAGTTGCAGGGGTGAAAATTCTTTGTAGTCATATGTTTTTTGTAGAAATGAGAAGGCATAAATATGAGAGCAGTATGGAGGAGTAACATACTTCAGGAGAAGGCCAGGCCCTGGAGTGCGCTGGCTGTGGAGTACTTGTTAGAGTCGACAAAAGACTGATCTGAGAACAGGGGTGGAGAAAAGAGGACGGAAAGAGAGAGTGGTTAATATCTAATGGGTGAGTATATGGTCAAAGAAAGGTTAGACATTCATTCTGCTACACTAGTTTACTACATCTACACTCTTAAAAATAAAAGTGCTTAAAAGGTTCTTCACAGCGATGCCATGAAATAAGCATTTTTGGTTCCACAAAGAACAATTCAGACAAAGGTTCTCCTTTTTGAATCTACACATGAAAACGCATAATGGGGCTAAAATGGCTGTAACTCATGAATTCTATGGAATACAGACTTACGGTTGGTCTCGTTGTTTTAAAAAGAAAAGTAGATTGCTAAAAAAAATACACACACACACAAAAAAATGAAAGGTATGTTGTAAAAAATAAATAAAAAGATTATATTTTTATTTGATAAACAATACCTTAATAAAATACGGGTCGCAAAAGGATAACAAAAAATCTTAAAACACTCTTTAGAAAAAATAATCAATTACTCTCCCTACATAAATTATTTGAAAAACACCAAAGAAATCTGTATTCTAGAGTCTATGACCTTTGTGTTATAGTTTGTCATGATTCGATTAGAAATGAGTTAACAGGCTACAGGACCATCTCTTTCTTACTTTTTTATAATCTGAAGAGCCTTTTTTTCACCACAAAGAACCTAATGTGAAACAAAAATGTTCTTCAGATGTAAAAGGTTCTTTATAGAACCAAAATGTTCTTCGATGACACCACAGAACCTTTTGAAGCACCTTTTTTTAAGCAAGTGGAGTGAAGTTTTCACAAAAAGTATAGCCCCGAAAATCTCTGCATTGCGCTGGATAAGCGGTGAGTAATGGCACCATCCCTTTTGAATATTTCAAAAATGTGTGACATTATCACTGCTGATAAAAAATGTCACCTTGGAGACCGTTTCCATTGGTGCTGGTGCATGTGGGTGGAGGCGATGACTGAGGCCGGACGACAGGAGCGAAGGCGCTCTTCTGCTTGACAGCTGAAACCATGTTTGCTGGAGAGAAGGAGAAGATGCCAGAGGAACTGCTGCAGTTTGACGGCAGGCTGGTGGATGAGGCCATGGTGGGACTGGACGGGACAACTGCAGGAATACACAAAGTTAAGTTAAGAAAGAGATTCACAGGTTGACTTTTGAGAGTAACTTTGGGGAGTAACAGAAACAACTTTACTGTTCTGCATTCGAGAACATTTTAATCTTGAAATGACATGTATTTACAATTATAAATTCACGTTTTTTATTATTTTATTCATTTTTTATTGTTGTTATTTGTGCAAGTATTTTAAGAAAAAGTTACTTTTAAAAATGTGTGGGAAAAAACGTTACAAAAATTGTAAATAAGGAAAACTTAAAAACACAAATGAACACATTTTTGTTGTTTTTTACAGTGGATGAATTTAATGTTGCCACATTAAATAAGTTGAGCAAATCAAGGCTTATCAAGCTATAACAAGGGTCTCTTGGATTGATCAGAAGTGTCTGATAGAGTCAGAAAACCTTTTAAAATACTGGATGTTAGTATTGAAATTGAATTGTTACGCCTTTAATGACTTTATTGATTTAATTACTTAAGTCTTTCATTCAGAAGACAAAATGAATCGTGTCTTTGAAGTGAAACACTTAAACCCAAACAACGTTTCGTTTCGTGCATAGAAACTCTTTTTAAGAAAGCCATCGGAGGATAAAGTGGGCAGAGATGGATTGTTAACTTCCTTCATGTTTGTACTTTTTGTAGATTTATTTTCACATTTCTCCCCAGACACACAGTCCTCACTTCAAGTGATAATTAAGTCAAACAAACACTCTCTGAGTCTCTGAACATTCCCAATTCTTTTGTCTCTCACCCCGTCTGGTTAATTGGAAAGATGGAGCAATTAAGAATGAGCGGGATAAATAACAGCTGGAGGGAGGTGGCGCTGTCAGACAAGTGGACGGGAGAAAGAAAAGGCAGAACCGGAGCATTGTGGAAATTCTCATTTGGGAATTCGATCAGACCTCCAGGCCCATACTGTCAGACATCCGGCAACATCGTGCATCAAACACAGAAGTTTGCTCTGAAACTGTGAATTCTGCTGTGAACTATGAATTAAACTATCCTTCTGTACTTCTTCCGTCTCTTTTTTTAACAATTATACAAAAACTCAACTAATCCCTGAATAGTTCTGCTCCTCTAGTTTGAGAGACGCATGACATTTCCAGAACGCTGATATTTTGTATTAATATTGGAACATTTCAGTGTTTGTCTCACTGGGTTGTCTATATTTGCAATGTGTGTATTATCTTTCAAACGTTTTGTTGACAGAGCACAAATGAACAACACTTTCTTGCTCACTGTATAAAGCGATATCATCATGCTATTGAACTGTACTGAACGTTAGCGCTAATATTTTGTGCCAATATTCACAACAGCATTCTTGCTATTAAAACAATTAATAATTTATGCAAGTTAATACTGATATTATTATAATTATTTATTACTTATTCATTATTACGGTCCAATGCTTTTTTTCACGTGGGCAAATATATTACTATTCCAGTCAAAAATGAAATAGCTTGTTCTACAATACCTGTACTGAACTGTATTTTATCTCTTTCTGTGTTTTTCTTTAATCCTGTAAAGCTGCTTTGAAAAAGAAATGCACATTTTAAAAAACGATAAATTGATATATATAAAGTTGAATCGAATTGAAAAACCCAGAAAAATTTAAATGTAAAAAAAAGGATTCGGGAACAAATAAAATGGAATAAGGTAACTAAGTGATTTCATAGGGCCCTACAATTGTTATCGAGCGGTTGTTGTTGTGTATTAACATAGCAAGATACTCACTGGCATATGGTGAATTGGCGGCGGAGCCGTTCAGGAAACTCGGCGAGCCGGTCAGGTTGGTCATGGCACTGTTGCCGTAGCCATTCATGTTGGTGGAGACCGTACTGTAAGTGCTCTGTTGAGGGGTGGAGCTTGGCACATAACCATGTGGAGATACACTACTTGTGTTACGAGAGTAACCTGTAGTCAGACGTGAAGAAAACAATATGTGGTGGTCTAATAGTACAATAAACGTGAAATATGATATTCCGTGGTATTTCAAAGAATACCAAAATATTTAAAATAAACTATTAAATCAAACTGTTAACATAAATGGATTAAGGGAATCTCTTAGTAATGATAATATAAACCAAATATTTTCACTTTATATAGTATTGGTTTAAGGTTGTACAGTATGTGTCTGTATGAAAGAGCATGAGAGAAAGAATATCTCACCCTGGTTTCCGCCCTGAGACGACTCTGAGACGTTAACAGCGAGCTGTCCAGTGAAGGAGTTCACTCCCATCATGCTCGCATGGACGGAGCTGTTGGTCAGGCCGGTCAGCTGGTTGTGGTTTCGCGGCACATTGTACAAGGCCTCAGCAATGTCAGCTGCTCGCTTTAGAATGATTTCCTAACGAAAAATGATCCATCATCTCCCAAATTTACACTTTTATTAGAAATATGATTGGGTCCTTAACTACAGACACTCGAATGTCCCAGATATTGAGTATTGAGTGCTCGGTGTGTGAATGGAAATCATATAGGCATCAGGTATCAATAATAATGTGTAATTCGTCTTCACCTGGTTGTTATGTGGCATCCCATAAAGTGCTTCCACCAAATCTGCGGCTCTCTTCAAAATCACTTCCTGTATTCAGAAAAAAAAGGGGGAAAAACACACACATTGAGACCTTTTCACATTTTACAGTTCACGATACTTCTGACTTAACAATGTGATGTTCTTTTTCAAAGATGAAAAAACGCTGCATTGAATAACATCGCAGCCAAGTGGAACACATGGAGATGATGTTTGCTCAATTGTTCAGTGTCTGTCAGGATGAAAAAGTGCAGCATTTCAGCAAACATCTGCTTTGCGTTGGGGAAGGACAATGCGATCTATGTTTGAAGCGAAGGTCACTCGGTTTCATAGCGCTCGGCAATAACTCAGCTGAAAGCCAGCGCTCATAAGAGCTCTTGTGATGACGGTACATCAGAGATGGAATCGATGTGTTCCCGCTAATGAGAAGTAATTACTTTAACATAAGCTTTTCTGTGCAGTCACATGACGGGGGAGAAGGCCGACGGGTATCATGATTGTTTAAGTGCTACGGCTGAAAAACATTAGCGGCCTTGGCATTCTTTTTATTATGTGATGATGTGGTCCGTGCAATCTCCACATTATCAAGCTAGCATGTGGTGTATTAGCATGGGAGAAGTGCATTAAATCAGCCTCTTAACCAGAATGCTTCCGTTATCATGTTTTTCTTTTTAGACTTTCTATTCATTCAACATCGTGTTGCTCACTGTATGACTTTCTTCTGTGAAACACTAAAGAAGATATTTGAAGAAATGACTCAGTGGTTCATTAAGTGAAGATCAAAAGGGTCCAATGTTGTATGGTCACCAACCTTCGTCAAAATATCTTCCTTTCTGTTCTGCACAAGAAAGAAAGTCATTTGGGTTTTGATAGACATGAGAGTGACTACAGAATTTTTCACTTTTGGGTGAACTTTCCCTTTAATGATTTTAAGGTAACGTTATTTCAACGTTACGTCAACGTTATGTCAACATTAAAGAAAAAAATTAAAAGTAACCTAGCTAAAAAGTGCTGCAAATTTCATGTTTGAGTCACATTTGACATGTTTTTCCTTTTATAAGATCCCACAATAAATAAAAAAAACATGTTTGGTGTAATTCATGAAACACAAGCAAATTTTGATATATTTATTTTTAAATAAAACTATTACTAGATTATTGTAGCATTTTTAAACCATTATTGTACAATCTGTCACATTCATATGAATGTTACAAGTCACAGCTAAATTCTGGAATAAAAAGAAACTCATGTTTCCCATGAAAGACCCATTCGTTTAACATGCGATTAGGAATTTTCGTCTGACAAACTGTTCTCGTGGTTCTCAAGCATGTATCGCTTTCACGTTTCTCTGTCATGTACGTGTGCACTTGGAAGGTTTTAAGGAGAAGTTAATGCAGAAGGGCACTGTTCCAGCTAACAGAGTGACAGGCAGAAAATTGCTCCCCCCCGCATGCAACCTTCACCAGGATCTAACCCTTTAGCATGTGTGTGAGCGCTCTGTTGGAACATATTGCCTCTCAATCAGCCGTGGGGTGTGTCGCCTCGCGTGCAGACGCTCGCACACAAACAAAACATGACGGGGGGTCAGGCGAGCCATGAGGAGTTTAGTGCGCTGTCCAAGGTGCTAAATTCACTCAATTATGGCCGTTCTGGCACTGTGTTAACCTCTCATTATCATCACGGGGAGCCGCTCGAGCGATAGATCCTGCGGCGAGAGAGAGAGGAGGCGGAGGAGGGACCCTCTGCAGCCCAGTGGCAGGGAGCGCGAAAGGGATACGGGCGAGCGAAAGGCCCTTGAATGAACGAGGGGAGGCCTGGAGGCGGCGAATTCCCTGAACGTGTGTATACAGCCAAAACATCAATCAGGTGCGGTGGAAAAGATGAGGAACAGAGGTGGATGATGAATATTGCGGCGCAAAAACACTGAACTCTATATATCATGCTGGTAAAAATATAATAAGCAAGTTTTTCATGTCTCTGGACCAGGTGCTGAAACTCATTTGTAAAAGTCAAAAAGCCATCAAATCGGTGGGGAAATCATAACTTGGTTACTTTTCCAACAAAGATTCCATCATCATTACAAACTATCACTTCACACTCCTGAAATAGTGTCTCTACAATGGGTTTTAGGGTCTTTTTTGTACAGTTTAGTGTTCTTGAGTTGGCTGTATGGTAACAATAGGGTTGAAAAGACAACTCCTATCAAACATCTTTCACAATCGATAATGGTCATGTAAACGTTTAATAATAGTGTAAAGTCACTCCACATCTCCCGACATTGGCTTTGCTCTAAACGTATAACAGGAAGTGACACAGCATGTATTGATCATGATTTTGAAAGTGATACAACTGATACACGTTTTACTAATGCACGCCGTCCGGATGATTAGATCAGCTCTGATGCAGCATGACATCATCATGTACAGTTCTTTTACAGTAACAATATGGCAACATAGTTTGGTCACAAAAAGATATCAGAAATGTGAGTTGCTTTCGAGGAAACCCTACATTTTTCTTTGACAATTTTGTTTGGTTCAGACGTATCTTCATTTCTCACATTTCAGTCTGTTCATCACATTAAGCTTTCAAATAACTTTGAATATAGTGCATATGTTGTAAAGATATGTTCGTAGTGCTTTATTGGCACTTGCTAGCTGGTGGTCACTGTTTACATAAATTACATATATTCAAAATACAGAAATATACCAAGGGTATTAGAAAGAGGGGGGCGGGGTCACCCCTGTGGTACTGTGTCCTCCAATGACAGTTTTGTTTAATATCAAACTAGTTTGAAATGGGTTGATATGAACTAAACTAAAATTAGTGTATTAGTTTATAATAAACATTAAAACTAGAGATTCACCAATATATCGGCCAATAATCGGAACGATCAGGGCCGATATATCCTGTCAATCAAAAGAGCAGAGGAAAATGCAATATATTTGTGCTCTGTATATAGAATAATGTTAAGAAACATCACCAGTTTGATGTTAAAAATTTATGTTAATTATATGAATTAAAAACATTCAGAAAGTTAAGAAATATGAATTTAATCTTCAGAATCGGTATCGGCAGATATTACTCTGAACAATCGGCTATCAGAGCATATTTAATTAAAATCTATTTAAAATAAGAAGCATAAAATTACCATATTCGATGATACATAATCAGTCAAACTAAAACATTGTGTATTGTATTATATTTTCATTATCATGTGACTTTGAATACTGTACTTGTTTTAATATGTTTGTAATGTATAAGCATCATTACAAAGTGTCAATTTATAGTCAAGTTTAAAATTCTGTTGTTCCCTGAAAAAGGTGTAATTCCAACAATTCAACAATGATTCAAAAACAAATCGATGCAGATAAACAACTGTAATAAAAAAGATTAAATAAAGCTTTAAAATGGTCAGTTTGTGTTGGTACTGTAGAAGCCACCATAACAGAAGCAGGACTCATTGTCAGTGTTGATGTCCAGCAAAGCATTCAAACTTCTGTCATCCTCTCTAATCCTTTCATACGGGCTACTACACCGTCTGTCCTTCTGCTGTGTCTGGGTTTGAGCTCAGAATAATAAAGCTTCCATATGAATCACATCTGATTGTATTGTACATGAGATTACAAAGTCAAATATCACTTTGGACTGAAAAATATACCAGACACTTTTTCAAAGCTTATGGTGAGTGTCATGACTGTCATGACTTGCTGATGACAAGTGACTTATGTAAGTGTCAAAATGTGGGGAAATAAATATATTGCAAGCATTATTTTGCAAATAAAGCAGTGTTTGTTGAAGATAAGTGCTTCATATTTGAAAACATGAAAAGAGGAGGCAATTTGGCACGACTGTGTGAATTTAAACTTTCTCTTGTACTAAAAATTAAAAAAATAACAAATATATGCTAATGCATTCATATTAAGACTAAAATGCTTTTTTTTTAGCTTGTGTTCTTATGTTTGTGTGTCTGTGTGCGCGTGTGTGTGCACGTAGGTGCTGGAATGTACAAAGATAATTAAGATGCTAGTTAAATGTGTCAAAAAATCAACTTGGGGCATCCACAAATACATTTTTAATTCAACAATTCAAAATATATATATATATATATTTAATAAATAAACTATCAAAAATGGTGCTCTATATCACTCAAAGTGGTTCTTTGCTTGTAATCATAAGGGAACCACATTAAGTGCCATACAGAACAATATCTTGGTTCTTTAGGGGTTCTTTAGCGGTTTGGGTGCTATATAGAACCGTGGAAGAACCAAGATATGAAAAGTTGTTCCCCTATGATTACGAGCCCAGAACCAATTTTAGTGCTATAGGGCACCATTTTTAAGAGTATATTTATTTATTGAATATTTTTATATATTTTGAATTGCTGAAATATTTTTTTTTCCGAATGCACCAAGTTGCAATTTGTCACATTTAGCTAGCTTCTTAATTATCTATATACACCTCAACACGCACACACACGCCTGCACCCACATGTATAGATCTTCAGCGCTTCTATATAGCACCTCAGTCACTGAAGAATCACTGAAGCACCAAGATATGGTGGCTATAGCACTTAAAGTGGTTCCCCTGAAATTACGAGTCAAGAACCACTTTTTCTGTGATAAAGCCATTTACATTTACATTTAGACATTTAGCACACGCTTTTATCCAAAGCGACTTACAAAGAGTTTAGGAGCAATAAGCGATAGTTATGATTTAATCATACTTTGGGGCATTTAGAGAAATATTAAAAATATATATATATAATACTACCAAAGGTATTTCTATATAGTATATTAGGGGATCAAATGTTAGTTAAATATGATTTAACCTAGCCTTGGGGCAATATCAATAAAAATGTAAAAAAATGAAGGTATTTGCTGTAGGTATTCTAAAATAGGCAAAAAATGGAGTTAGGGCAAATCTAATGTACTTATTATCAGCTTCAAAGTAAAGCAATAGAACTCCACGATGTGTCCTCACTTACAGTTACATTTATTCATAAAGCTTACAAATGAGAAAGCATTAATCATTTTGTCAAAGGCTCCAAAAATAATAATCAAGCAACCAAAAGCATTGTCCTCATAGCCTACAACTCAAAGTGAATGAGTGAGTGTGTGCGGCAGGCGCTTTCCCTGTCGTCGCTCTGTTTGGCTGCTATGATTGAGGTGAGCAGTTGAAAAGAGAGTCCGTCAACAAACTGTTATTACCCCAATAAGGATGAGAAAATCGATGGGGCAGCGAGGAACATAACGTGTGTGTGTGTGTGTGTGTGTGAGAGACGCCACCGCTGCCAATGGGACAGCGGCCAAGCTGTGAGAGAGAGAGAGAGAGAGATTATGTATGATTCTCTCTTCCTCCATATGTCCGACCTCTTCATCGAGCTCAACACTGTTCTGAATGTCAGAGGTGCCAGTGTGCTGGAATAATTTTTTGTAGTCGTCTCCAACACGCACACACCCGCCGCCGTGACTCAATTACTGGTGCTGGAGCAATAATAAAGTCCGGCCCGGCGGAGACTTCGATCGCTGACCTGCCAGGGGGCAACGCTGGACAGCTGACTTTACCATGATGGATCACCTCTGGGTGCCCGTGCTCGTAAATGTACGCACACACACACACCACTTAAACATACACACACGTGCATATACTAGACGCATAAAACACAGGTCACACTTGCATACAAACACGTACCTCGCTAAAGTCTGAGAATATACAAAACAAGCAAAACAGTAACAAAGGTGAGCTATCCTGATTTTGGTAAATTCTCCAAGATCATGAGCTGATCCTGTAACAACATTGGTATCAACCAATCAGATTTGAGGTTTAGGGTTAAGATTCGCTTGGATTTTATTGCACAACTCAATTGAATGCTTGATCTCATTCAAACATCAACAAAATAAACATCACAGCAGATTAAAGTCACCATTTGCTAACAGATTAAGAATGGATTAAAACAATATTACGTGAGAAACTGCCATTATGTACACTATAAAAATAATTATCTGGACTACAGAAGTTATAATAACTTAATTAAATATTTTAAAATATTTTCTTAGTGGGACATAATTTTTTTTACACAAATCCAACAGTTATTTTCTCAAAATTTGACATATATTATTTAAGTTTATTTAATTAAAAAAAAATTGTATTTAATTAACCATTTTTTCTCCACACTTAATATTTTGCGTAAATTCTAATACAAATATTTAAGTTAAAATTGTTTTACTTACATCTACATGTTATACAGTATATTTCATTGATTTCACAGTTTTAAAATGTACAATTTTTTTAGTGTAAATTGTAAAATCACAGTTAAATTTGAAAAGCTCTTCTCAAAAAAGTCTCCTTCTTAAACACTGTATCACCATATTTCATAATTTTTGCTTCATCATTATCATTTTTCATAATTTATATTTTCATCATTATTCTTAATCACCCTTTATGTTTGTCACTGGGTTTCGCAAATATCTAACCAATAAAAAGTACTTAAAAGTGCTTTGATAATACAGTATTAAATCATTTAAAGAGTTCACTTTTTTTTTTTTTTTTTCTTGAAGAACAGCGAATTTGGACATGCAAGTTTTCGGAAGGACAGCGACGATATATTCGCCACCTGGATGAATTTATGCAAACTGGTAAATTTTGTGTACTTTCCTTTCTTGGGAAAGTACGGTTAGTTGGAATATGGGGGATTCCAAAACGACTGGTGAGAATATAAGTTTACATGTGTACTTTGCACAGGGCTTTACCAAAAAATCAGTCTGTGCTAAAAGTAAATTTAATAATGAAGCATATGAGCGATACAGTTTGTCAGGTGCATCATACAGAGCTGCGTTTGTATAAAGTTTGTTTATCATTGTGCTTGTTCATGTGTGTGTTTAACTAATAGCGCACCATTATTTATTTTCGTTTTTGCAATTATAACTTGTTTTCCGGCAGCATTGAGTCCATTGATCTGCGCAATGTGAGAAAACATGAATTCTACAATTGAAATATGTCCTCTGCTTGTTCTGCGTGTCTATGAGTGAATGAGTTGCACACTTTAGCACGTAACAAGCGTGACACTTGTGGTTTTGTCTGTATCTCACTATACGAGGAGATGAACTTCATCCATAGAGTTGTTGTAAGTTTATTTTAGGAGCGTTTCACTGTTTAATTGAAGCCTCTGTCAAACACATTGAAGCTGAAGCGTCTACGCGACCACCCGCCAAAATAAAAGTCCACCTTTTGAAACAGATGATAAAAATAATTTACTTGTAGTAAATGTACTAACTGTAGTAAACACAAAAGTATACTTTATAACTTACTATAATAAGTTTCAAATATATATAGTACACAAGAATTTACTGCAGTTTTATGTAGTAAATACTAAAGTATACTACAGTATTTTTATGCACAAATGCATGACATATCGCTTTGGATAAAAGCGTCTGCTAAATGTCTAAATGTAAATGTATTTACTACTGTGTAGTAAAGCATTGAAAATACAGAACTTTTTTTAAGTAAAAAACGAATTTGGGAAGAAAAAAAAACAGCCCTGATTATGCAGCTTTATGGTTCCTCAAATATGAACCATACATTTGAGAATATAATGATAAATGGTTCTCACAGTTAAGCACAATGTCCCTATTTTCCATGATCTGATGTTTTGATCCCAAATTCTATCACTAACCCAAATATATGCCTGGTTTACCCTACCCCAAACTTAAAACAACTAAAATCAGTTGGAAAAGAAAGACTGTATGTAGTTCAAGGCCATAACCTCAGGTCTAACCTAAATCTGATTATGACAACACTGTACAAACACATTGACCCCTAAATGCACAACAATGAAAATAAAAATGTTTGGCCTTTAAGGGATATAATCCAGAGACCCTTGTTGAATATCATAATGTGCTTTATAGCAATGATGACTAAAGTATTTGTCAAAGCAATGATGTATGTAAAGACGTATTAATGCTCACATTAATTCTCTTTTTCATTCAGACCAAAGGTAGCGACCCGAAAAACAGACAATACGCTGCAGTACAACTGAATCCCCCAAGGATCCATTTACAACACAACACATGCAAAACATGCCTTTGTCTATCTGAGAAGAACAACAGCAATAGTCAGAAGTTGCGTGATGCAACTCTCTCGGCCCTTTTGCAACAGACTCGAATGTTCATCCAAGTGGAATGATTACCATATGAGTTTCATCACCATGACAATGATGACATAACAGGCCAGAGTGCCATGTCAGTCCTTCAGAAGTGAGAATTGATACTTTGATGTTACAGCTAATGCTTTAGTGCTCATTCAAAGTCAGGACAAGAGAATCTGGAGTCACTTAAGAAACGATGAAATGCACCCAACTCTCACCCAAACATTCCACTTGATGAATCTGTTTCTTAAAATAATTTTGTATAGTTTTTAGAGTGTTGTGAAATTATTTTTCGAGGAGCTGCCTAGGTTGCCACTCACGCTAAAGATTCAGTGGTAGAATCTTGACATTTCTTCTGTCTTCAATCATTTATGAAGCTGTTACCTCTGTGTTAGCTGGTGTGGTGAACATGACATTCATAATGCGTACCTTAGGCAAACGCTCAGGGTCTCCAGGGTGCCGGGGTATCACCTTCTGTAACCGCTGAAAACCGTAGTCTATGGTGGGTTCATTCAGGGCTACGGAAAGAGAGACAAGCAGAGACGATTCATTAATATGATGGAACTTTATAAAAGACTCACTTTTGTAGAAAAGCTCACGGGCAGATCAAATTGTATCTTTAAATACACCCAAATCTCCAGCCATGTAAGGTGCAGCGTATATAGCATTAAAAGAAAGACGTTTACATTTTACATTTAGCGCAGCAATTACTTTGCATAAAGTCTTTATGCTGTCACAAACACGAAAGCCTGTCACTCCAGAGATGGAGGATGGGGGAGATTTTAACATGCTATCTGACATCATTTGCTTCTGTAATGGAGAGAAAATGGAAGGAGCGGAGGACCTGTTTGTGATGGTGTTTTGTTTGTAAAGTGCCACAGTGTAAAGAGCTTCTTTTGAAACAAAAGACGATTGAAGACGCTTTATTCTAGCCATCACAGACAAACATTAGAGGGAGAAAAATCTGGCTAAAATATTCAGTAACATTTTTATTATATTATTTACCAATGACTCTAATAAACCTTATTTTCTAATGCTTGAATAGTAACTATTGCAATGTCCTTAACATTACATTTCATGCAGTGTGTAATGTTGCTGGGTGTGAATGTAAGCAGTCTGCCAATTTGTAAAGCAGAAAGTGAACGTAAAACAAAGTTCATTTCACAAATGAATATTTACACTTAAGTAGTTAATGTAGTCACAACATTTATCAAATGTTGATTTACACACACATATAGTATATTACATATATGTGTGTGACCCTGGACCACAAAACCAGTCATTGGTAGCATGGGAATTTTTTGGGCAAAACACAAAAAAATATTGTATAGGTCAAAATTATAGATTTTTCTTTTATGCCCAGAAACGATATTAAGTAAAGATTATGTTCCATGAAGATATTGTGTACATGTCCTACTGTAAATGTATTAACACTTTATTTTTGTAATATGCGATTTTATCAGTATTTGGATTGTTTACGCCCTCAGATTTTAGAGTTTCAATTAGTTGTATCTCTGCCAAATGCTGTTCTATCCTATCCTAACAAATCATTGGAAAGCTTATTTATTTAGCTTTGAGATAATTTTATAATTGACCCATAAGACCAGGTTCACATATATACATATATACATACACACTCACCTAAAGGATTATAAGGAACAACATACTAATACTGTGTTTGACCCCCTTTCGCCTTCAGAACTGCCTTAATTCTACGTGGCATTGATTCAACAAGGTGCTGAAAGCATTCTTTAGAAATGTTGGCCCATATTGATAGGACAGCATCTTGCAGTTGATGGAGATTTATGGGATGCATGAAGCTCCCGTTCCATCACATCCCAAAGATGCTCTATTGGGTTGAGATCTGGTGACTGTGGGGGCCATTTTAGTACAGTGAACTCATTGTCATGTTCAAGAAACCAATTTGAAATGATTCGGGCTTTGTGACATTGTGCATTATCCTGCTGGAAGTAGCCATCAGAGGATGGGTACATGGTGGTCATAAAGGGATGGACATGGTCAGAAACAATGCTCAGGTAGGCCGTGGCATTTAAACAATGCCCAATTGGCACTAAAACATCCCAACCATTACACCACCAGCCTGCACAGTGATGACAAGGCATGATGGATCCATGTTCTCATTCTGTTTACGCCAAATTCTGACTCTACCATCTGAATGTCTCAACAGAAATCGAGACTCAATTTTGGTGAGCTCGTGCAAATTGTAGCCTCTTTTTCCTATTTGTAGTGGAGATGAGTGGTACCCGGTGGGATCTTCTGCTGTTGTAGCCGATCCGCCTCAAGGTTGGGCGTGTTGTGGCTTCACAAATGCTTTGCTGCATACCTCGGTTGTAACGAGTGGTTATTTCAGTCAAAGTTGCTCTTCTATCAGCTTGAATCAGTCGGCCCATTCTCCTCTGACCTCTAGCATCAACAAGGCATTTTCGCCCACAGGACTGCCGCATGCTGGATGTTTTTCCCTTTTCACACCATTCTTTGTAAACCCTAGAAATGGTTGTGCGTGAAAATCCCAGTAACTGAGCAGATTGTGAAATACTCAGACCGGCCCGTCTGGCACTAACAACCATGCCACGCTCAAAATTGCTTAAATCACCTTTCTTTCCCATTCTGACATTCAGTTTGGAGTTCAGGAGATTGTCTTGACCAAGACCACACCCCTAAATGCATTGAAGCAACTGCCATGTGATTGGTTGATTAGATAATCGCATTAATGATAAATTGAACAGGTGTTCATAATAATCCTTTAGGTGAGTGTATATATATATATATAGAGAGAGAGAGAGAGAGAGAGAGAGATAGATAAAGAGAGAGAGAGAAAGAAAGAGAGAGAAAGAAAGGGAGGGAGAGAGAGAGTATGTGTGCGTGTGTGTGTTTGTGTGCGTGCATGTGTGCGCCTGTGCGTGTATGTATATCTTCACATTATAATTACATTAATCATAATTATTATATTAATTGTAAAGTTAATATATAGTGCAAAAAATATATATTCTTTAATATATTCTACCATGATCATACAAAACCTATTACATACAAAGCATGTTTATGTGGAATATTGAAAATGCATTTTATATAGAGCTTGTATAATTATATATGACATATAAAATAAGCCAATAATCTGAATGATGTTTCAATATGGGACCATTTATTAAAACCTGTTCAAGATCCCTTGATCATGTTTTCATAACTTTACTCTGTGATTTGCTTTGAATGAGGTTCAAAACCTAATCGGATCCAATAATTGGTCCAACATATGACAACATATTGCAAGACAGTCACAGTGTCTGATCCAAAGCTTGTGAATGATGGAGCTGTGAGAAGAAAGAAAGAAAAGAGGAAGAGAGAAAGACAGAGTGGTTTGGACCGTTTGAGAGTGAGCGAGTGTCAGGGGCTGCTGGGGCATGAAACGTAGGTGCTTTCCTGTCGGTTGAAGCAGATGGTGAAGAAACAATAACTTCTGTTGGGAGTTTTATCGAAGTTAGTATGTGACCATTGAGAAGATACGGGATGATGACCATGTGGTGGTGTTTACAGTTTGTAATGTGAACAAAAGTACCTTACAGTGAACGTTTAGTCAGATCTGTTGGTAGATAATCAGTCTGGACGACGGAGAAAGACATGTGATCAGGAATCGGTTTGTGTGTGCGTGTGGAGCGCATTAGTTAATAAAATGGTATGGAGATGGATGTGCGCTAGGAAACACATCCATGAGCTTGTAGGTGTCAGGAGTAGTTCATTTCACCCTTATTGCCATTGATTTCTACATTGTATCCAATCCTCTCATTCAGCCTGGGGAAAACATTCACTTACACAGAGAGAGTTAGAGAGAGAGAGAAGAGAAGAGAGAGAGGCACAGAGATAAAGCGGAGGAGTGAAAAGATAATAAATAAAATGGCGACAGAGAAATTCTGAAGACATGTGGGGAAAGATATAAGAATGGATGTTCATTCTGACAAGCAATTGCTTTAAGGAATCGACAATAATTGATGCATTGGTCTTAAAAGACATCATACATGTAAATGCAATATGGACACTTACATGTGATTTAGATTCAGTTTTGTTATACAGTTTGAAAATCTATTAAAATCCTGATCAACGGCATATTTGGTTACTTTAAACATGACATCCTTGTAAACTTGAGGAGAACTGACATTACATTGTACATCCAATGAAATTCACCTCAGGGACATTTGATTAACAACTCTGGTTGAGAAAAATGAAGCTCTGCTATTACTTATGTGTAGACATCACTTCATTTGAAATTTCTTATCTTATGCAATTTCAACAATTTCCAAACATTTTTTGCAAAGACAACACACACAGTGGCAGCAATGCTCCCTTCTCGTTGACCAGCTTGAAAAGTCAAGATCCGAACGGCTTTTAAAAAATAACCAAGCTAGACCAAACGGTGGTTTACAAAATTCAAAGGATCTTATGAAAGTTTTCAACTCTTCTCCACTTTCAACACAGGCACAGTTATCTCTGGGTTATTGGGTTATGAGTCAATGTGTTCCTCAAGAGGGTATAAAGGGATAGTTCAACCAAAAATGAAAATTCTGATTTGGCCAATTACATGAAAATTTCAACCTTACCACGAAAAAATATGTTAGGGTTTTTACCATGGTAAAGGCACAAATTTAAACATTGGGTTCAAATATAAAAATGTGAGATCTCGCTTCAAATCTGTAAAAGATTTGTTTTATTTTTAGTGCATTATTTTTCATAGTCTGGTAAGTGACATTTTCGGGATTGTCACATCCATAACACTACATATTCCTCATAAATGGACACATGAAAATTAATATAAAGTAACTATTTGAAGTTCTATAAAGAGGCATGTCTTCTCCAATTAGTGGGTATTATTGCTTCAGGATTGTGCATTTTGTTTTACAGAAATCCTATAAAGTTTATCGTCTCCCAAAATGTGGTACCAATGTCACGTCCATAATGCAAAATGTCATGTCCATAACGCTGGAATTGCCCATGTACTCACCCTCATTTTAAACCTGTATGACTTTCTTTCTTCTGCAGAACACAAAAGAAGATCTTTTGAAGAATGTTGGTAACCGAACGATGGCGGCACCCATTAGATTACATTTTGAGTCCATACAAAGATTTGTGTCCATATAATAGAAATGAATGGGTAATGCCATTGTTCAGTTACCAACATACTTCAAAATATCTTCTTTTGTGTTCTGCAGAAGAAAGAAAGTCATACAGGTTTGCAATGACAAGAGATATGTAGAACTGCTGCAGAACACTACGTTTCCATGAATAGTGGAACCATCAAGTGTTTTTAAGGCGTTAAATAAAACAATATCAGGCCAATGAAGTTCTCAAAAGCAAATGAAGTCCATCAACTTTCTAAAATCTCCACTGTAAGAGAACTTCTCCCAAAATGGGGAAGTGGGATTGTTTTTGGCCTAACTTTTCCCTGTAGACGAGCGCAGTATTCACTACATGTGAAACAAGCGCTAACCACACAGTAAGTATTTATAGCTTGGCTTAACTCCACTTCTTCAAACTGTTTTATTGTTTTTCTCATATTAATACCACATGGCATCAATTTGCACAGGGATGTTGGTTTACAGTTTTCCCTTGGTGGCTTTAGTGGTTAAAGAGCCCAAAATAGCACACCGGCCTATAAGTGACAGAAGTATCCAACTGAACTGTGCTAAAAGCTTATTTAGCAACTTCAAATGTTTCAAAAGGGAGATGTTAAAAGAATATTGGTTCAAGTAAGGGATGATGTGCTGGATAAAAGAAAGGAACCGAATGCATCTGAATCGACATGACAAATTCATATCCTTGCATTTTGTACCCTCTTTATCCATCACCTTGCTGGTGTTCATTGGTTTATGCTGGTCTCCTAGTCATGTGGTGGTCAGCCAGCTGGTTTTAAAGCCAAAATTACTTTCTTATATCATGGACATTATCATATTGATATGAATAACGAATTAATGAGAAATAAATCTCACTGTCTGAGAAAAATCATGGAGATCATGGAGATCAGTGGAATAGTTCACCTGCAAAATACAAATTCTTTCATCATTTACTCACTCCTGTGTGTCTTTCTTTCTTCCCCAGAACACAAAAGAAGATATTTTGAGGAATGTTGGTAACAGAAAACCGTTGGTCCCCTTTGACTTGCATTGGTTTTCTGTCCATACAATAGAAGTCAATGTGGACCAATGGTTTTTGGTTGCCAAGATGAAAATCACACAGGTTTAAAATTTCATTAGTGTGAGGAAATGATGACAGAAGTTTCATTTTAAAGATGAACTTATCCTTTTATGAAGTTTTATAAGGCTGTATTTTTATTTCATTATTTCGATAAAGTAGTGTATTACCAAACACAAATACAAACGTATAAAATAAAAACATAGTGGGATGAGATGTGAGTTTGAGCATATTACAATGGCATGACGGGTGCATTTGAGTCAGACATTTGTGACTCTTTTCTTATTTAAACATTTATTCAGTCAATAAAATCCAATTGAATTCAACATGACTTTTGGAATCTATATTAAAACAAATTTTATTAAAAAAACAGCAGCGGCATGACTGTATGGATCATATTTTAATTCGTTTTCTTTTAAAAACATGCTGAAATGATTCGAATCAAACTGAATGATTCAAGCCGAACTGATCAACTTAAAGCGAATATACTGAATCTAGTAGTCAGACATGAAGACATTGTTTTTATTTGACGTGCAAATATCAAACTGAATCGAAGTTCACAAATCTAAATTGTTTTGATTCTTAAACCAGCAGGCGTGTGGCTACGAGCGAATGGATCGCCTTTAACCAAAACATTATTTTTTCCCATTCTCTCCCTGCCACGGTGTTGCAGTAATGAGCAAGGGAATGTCACCATTTTCCTCCCCCTCCTCGTCTCCTTCCCTCCGTCTTCCCAAAGGGCACGCAGGGTTTTTTTACTCCTTCAGGTACGAGCTCAAGGCAAGAGCTCAGGGGGATCAATACCTGTGGCAGTGGAGCGTTCGATACCTCTGAATTATTGCTTCATTCTTTCCCCCTTATTATAGATGAGTTATTTTTTCCAAGCCACACTACTTTAAGATCAATAAAGAACAATTTTATCCCTGTGTCTCTCCGTCTCTCTCTCTCTCTTTCTGTGTGCCGCTCGTTTCTTTGTAACGTTGCATCTCTATGATACAAAACAACAGATATACTAGAAGAGATGTAGGCGGCTGTAAAAGAGGTGCTGATAAAATTTGGTTTAAAGTGTGTTCTTTACCAAATGAAGGAAACTGAACTATATAAAAAAGTAAATTAAATGTCATAAATGAAGTTTCTTGGGCAGTCTTGGACTTTTTCAGCTTTGTGTGGTGACTAATAACATATTTCAATTGTGATCTTGTTTTTCAGCTGGACAGTGTTATATAATAAAGCCATAAAACTAGTCCTTTGGGGTCTTGTTAGCAGTGTGTGTGCAAGTCTACCATTATCTACAGTGTTACTTGACTCAATTTTATCCATCGTGACCGCTGCAGAGATGTGCGCTCGAAGGACTGAATCGCTGTGACCTCGAATTGCCTGTAATCTAATTGGAGGTGCTTGTTTCTTTCGACAATAAAGCATTTAGTTGGGGACTGTAGCTATTTCACGTCACACTTTTCACATTGCTTGCCTGGCTGACAGAGCTTCTTGCACGAAAAAACTATTTATTTAGATATTCGGTTAAAATGTCCATTGAAAATGTACAATGTTTTACAGTAAATATGTACTTTTTTACCGTGAAATCTAAACTTACCCTATTTTCTTTCTTAAGGCAATTTTCTGTTGATGATTCTTTAATGCATGTTTTTAAAGAAAAATCGTACATTCATGTCAACAAGCTCTACCTCTAAAACACCTTTCCTATTTAGCTGACATCATCATCATCTCTTATTTAACTCCTCCCCTTAATTTACACTGTCATATACAAGGTCCATAATCCAATCAATGATTTACAATTTTGATCTACACTTCATCATTTCAAAACACATCACTTTATAGAAATGTGATCCATAACTGATATGAAATATAGCAGATGTAGAAAATTGCAAAATCTAGTAGGGGGATACAAAAAAAGCTATTATAAGAAAACAAATATGAAAACATTCTTTCTTTTCCATATCTGGTTCCCTATGATGTTATGGCAGTTCCATAACCAGGATTTGTCTCTGTTGCTCCAATGGTTTATCGATTGGTACTTTGAACTTCCTAACAAACACACGGCGCTGACATTCAGCTTTGGAAGTGACACGGAACCTACACTGTCAATTATATGAGATGTATTAGTTTGTCCCCAGAGATCCGTCATGGTGCCCAGTGAAACTGAAACACCACGACGACACGCCACTGTAAAAATACAGACAACACAGATAAAACCGGCCTAAAGTCTTCCTGGTCGCAGTGCTATTTTCCATTAGATAGATTGGTCTGCTCTGGTCTGGTCTGAAAAGGGGTTTGCGCACCTCAGTAACCAAACAGACCACCTTAACCCACTTAGACCACCAAACAATCTCAGGTTTCTTAATGTTTCTTTAATGTTTTAACAAGATGAAAGAAGTAACGAATGGATTTACATTACATTTACATTTAGGCATTTGGCAGACGCTTTTATCCAAAGCGACTTACATTGCTTTATCCTATAAATTTTACAAAGGTATTTGCAATCCCCTGGGATCGAACCCACAACCTTGCGTCGTTAACGCAATGCTCTTACCACTGAGCTACAGGAAAGCTAATTTACAGTTATGCATTTGGCATATGCTTTTATTTAAGAACTTATGGTGCATATTTTATTACCACATATGTTTTTTGAAATGTAACGCTTTGTTCGTTGCGTTGACGCAATTTCCACTGAAACAGGTCACAGAAACAGGCTCCTCCCCCTTTTAAAACAGCCAGTAGTGTTTGAATGAGCTGCAGTGCAGAATGATGTCATAAAAAACCTTTTCGGAATTGGTGGACGTTCGACATTATACATATTGACATCTTCTAAACCGGAATTTCGTCAATGTTGTTCTGCATGTTACTAATACATGTCCTTAAAGCTATCATAGTTCAACTTTAAAGCACCAAAATCGTTGACGTCCTCACGTCACTATCTACATGACCTCTGACTCATGTTACATTCCTGTTGCGGTTGACTGATTTAGCCATCTATGGATTCTGATGTTGCAATCGTAGTTTCCAGGTACCCATTGATTAATGCCTGGCCAGGACCTAGTGGGAGGCGTGCGTGGCTTTGCCTGTATTGATTCAATTAGTTCTGAGGGTTTGCTAGTGTTCTATGCAAATAACCGTTGCTAGCGGCCTAGGCTAAAAGAGTCTTATTAACATGGCCAGCTGTCTACTGGTTGCTTCTAATACCCCTGCCAGCTGCCATCTCCTCCTGCCAGTTGTGTAGCGCTGGTGATGCCTAGAAAGGTGCCAACTGTGATCGTTTGTCAAGAATAAGGTAAATAATCTCAATGTTGTGCTTTTGTTGAATTTTCTATGTCTGAATTTGGCTTTTTAAACATGACAGAGTTTTACCTGTAGCTTAGATTTACAAAAACAGAAGAAATTTCTCAAGATGTATTTCTCTTTTCGTAGATTGCCCACCCATCTTTCATATCGACTGATATATTCATACTTGTGGGTGAAAGAATTAAAAAAAGAAATTTACCATCTGTGCCTTCCTCCGAATGTCACTGGTTGCCACCTACAACTCTTATACCATGTTTATCATGGCACTTAAGTTCTGTGGACATGCATGCTGTTTTCTGCTCTCTCTCTCTCACTCTCTCACTCTCTCACTCTCTCTCTCTCTCTGTGTGTGTGTGTCAGTGGAATAAGTCCGTCACCCTCGCGTACGATCCATCTGTGCACCAGATCACAGCTATTTTTCTCTTTAAATTCGCCTTTGATTTCCAATCACTTTCAAGTCTGTCCTCTTGTTTGTGTGGGTGTGCGTGATGATTTAACACCCACGAGCAAGCACAAACAAAATGATGCTGAAAAAATAACTGTGAAATTTGTCAATGAGCTGTCAGAGAGATGACCTTTGACCTCTTTAAAGAAGTGGGCATCGATTGGAGGGGGATCTGCGGGTTGATTTTTGCCTAAACAATTTTTAACAACTGTTATTTAAAGATAAAATAAAAAGGTCTTGGAATCTTTCAACATGAATCATTAGATTTTTTTAAACACTATAGTAATGTATTAATAATATTGTTAAGTTTACTTTAAAAATACAAATTGTTACATTTTTTATTACGAAAAATGTGTAAGTTATTTTCAACCAGTCTGTAATTAAGTCAATCTAGTGATTCAAAAGTCTGAAGATTATTTGCATACAAAGATAGACATTAAATAAGAAAGATAAACTAGTCAGCCCTTCTGTTTCAAAATAACTTAAATATTTATTTCCACCACTGTAGTATCTACTACACAAACAAGTCCTGTCTATAAATGAATTATTGATAATAGTTTAGAATAAAGCAAATGAAGAGAAGCAACATTTATTAAAGAAAGACACAAATAGTTGCTGATGTGTTATGGTAAAATGTAGAGTTTCTTTCCAAAATGAGACTACGTTTTAAAAATTGATCAAAAATCATGTTTTTTTTATTGTGCCATCCAATTATTATCAATCAAACTGCAGTTAGTTTGTTTTGATTTATGTCATAATAACTCCAAAAATGCAGCTAATAATAAAAACAATAAAATCATGAAATCATAATAAAAAACATTATTAATATTTTCTTTGAAATCTCACTTAGGAAACAGACTCTAAAAAAATGCAAAATTATATTGCATGTGTACATATGTTTGTATGTGGTGCCTATTAAAGTGTGTAAAAATAACTGAGGTATTGAAATGTCTGTTGGTATATTTATGCCTAAACGGTTGTGTGTAAGCTGCACGGCTACACAGTTTGTTTCCATGTTTAAATGGCTTCAATATGGAGGTCTATAAAGCGCAGCTTGTTTTCGTCCTTAATTGTAACAGGTTTTATAAGCATTAGTTGTGATATTCTCTCCATCAACAGTAATTAAGCTAACAACCCGTGTTTTTCGACAGAGCGTGTTGGTGTGCAAAAGAAATCCTTCACATAACAAACCGCCCGTTCGCCACTCTCCAATAACAAAAACGAATCCTCAACCTTTAGCATCACAGATTGTTTCCACCATAGTGGGGAGTACAAACTATATAAATATAAATTTTACTACTGTACTGTAGGTTCACACATTTAAATCTTACCTGTGTAGATGAATCTGCCAGGTGTGCCTTTGCAAAACTGTTTGGACTTGTAGGAGAGCGTGACCTCGACCACCCCGGGGATGTGACGTGGAGGGGTCTGAACTCTGATGGCATGAGGTGTGATGAGCTGTGGAGGAGAGATGTGGGGGGTTAGAATCTCGAACAGCTACATTTGAAAAACAAAACAATCCACTACAAGCATATAAAAATGTGCGTTTAGCATTGTGCAGCATATGTTTCAGGCCATCCACACACAATTGACCCTACATACCAAGCCTAACACACAACGTTCAGCACTGTCGTCTACAAGCCCGCGAGTGAAAGTGGTCTTAAAAAGGAAACTATGTGAACGTGACCTTTAGAACGTGAAAGAGGAAAGCGAGCTAACATGGAGTCTCATGGCAGTTCATATGTACTCTCACAGGAATAATCAAGGCTATTTCTGACCCTCCTTAAGTGCCTGTTCGTCTCTAACTGCCCATTTGTACACTCCACATGCTAAGACGGGGTTGACGTGAGTCCACAAAAAGACCACGATTCAACAAAACCCTATGTTACTGAATGGTGCTTTTTAGGAACGGCAGACAACTATCGCTGTGTTTGGCGGACGGTGAACGGGTGGGAGGGAAAGAAATAATAGAAACAGATCCGCCTTGGTCCTATTCTCTCGTCCTCTTCCTCCCTTGTTAGATGTTATCTGTTGTAATCAGATCCCCGCTGGCACTGCAGCTGAGGGGAACCGCATGGTTCGAAACGAGGCCCCCTGTATAGTGTCACGGGGTCAGGAGGTAAAGGGCAAAGGTTACAAGGTCAACAGGAACGCCTATAGGGAGATTTCAGCACAGTGTATTTAATCGGTACCAGATGTAGTTCATCATAAAACACACACACGGTCATTAGTTTGTTTCTTTGGGAGCTAACAGCATACAGGAAGATTAAAGGAGCTTGTTGAGTATCTACAGTAGAAGGACCTTTGAAATCTCAAGAAATGGTGGTGTGTTTGTTTCAGCGTGGCAGTCCTTAAACCGCCTGTTAGCGGGCGTTACATAAGCTACTCCATTTCTTGTACAAAGACACGTCAAAACAATTGAGTATTTTTTTGAGAGTATTACATTTTGTAATCACTTAAGCACAGTAACTTAATCATCTGCTTAATGTCGGCCTAACGTGTCAGTAATGTATTCTGAAATGAGAAAGCGTGTCTTTGACAGCCGCTGCAAATGTGATGGATATAACCGTTTAAGGTAATCTGTTTAAATAACAACACAGGATGACTTCTATTAAGCAGAACATTTGTAGGAGAAATGATTTGCTTAAAGCGCTTCATATGAATTTAATATTTACACAGCTAGAAACCATTTATTTCAACTGAACTAATACTGATATTAGAGAGAAGTGTGTACGAAATAACAGACAACACAATATACATTGAATATTTAAGCATTTTTATTGGGGCTGTTAAACGATTAATCGTGATTAATCACATTTTCTTTAAATAAAAGTTTGTATTTTTAATATATTCTGTGTGCTGTGCATATTAATTTTGTTTTTATAAACACATACACAAACATGCATACATATTTGTATGTAAATGTATTTTTTATATTTATCAATAATTTAAATTATATGTACATTTTATATTTTATATTTTTCTTAAATATATGTTTGTGTGTTTATAAATAAAATGTATATATATATATAACTATACACTCACCTAAAGGATTATTAGGAACACCTGTTTCATTTCTCATTAATGTAATTACGGTGGTGGTGTAATGGTGTGGGGGATGTTTTCTTGGCACACTTTAGGCCCCTTAGTGCCAATTGGGCATCGTTTAAATGCCACGGCCAACCTGAGCGTTGTTTCTGACCATGTCCATCCCTTTATGACCACCATGTACCCATCCTCTGATGGCTACTTCCAGCAGGATAATGCACCATGTCACAAAGCTCGAATCATTTCAAATTGGTTCCTTGAACATGACAATGAGTTCACTGTACTAAAATGTCCCCCACAGTCACCAGATCTCAACCCAAAAGAGCATCTTTGGGATGTGGTGGAACGGGAGCTGCACAAATCTCCATCAACTGCAAGATGCTATCCTATCAATATGGGCCAACATTTCTAAAGAATGCTTTCAGCACTTTGTTGAATCAATGCCACGTAGAATTAAGACAGTTCAGAAGGCGATAGGGGGTCAAACACAGTATTAGTATGGTGTTCCTAATAATCCTTTAGGTGAGTGTATATATATATTATATGTTTAATATGCACAGTACACAAACGTATATTATGTAAACATTTTATTCATTATTTTGGCACAAACTTTTATTCTAGATGCGATTAATCTAGAGATTATTTAGATATTTTTAAAGAAAATTCGAAGCCCTGGAGGAAATTATTTCAATTATTTACAACCATTACTACATTTGCACTAGAATTTATTTGTCAAAATGTGTTGTAGCTTTATGTCGCCCCATTCCATTCCATTTTCTACCGCTTATCCGAACTACCTCAGGTCACGGGGAGCCTGTGCCTATCTCAGGAGTCATCGGGCATCAAGGCAGGATACACCCTGGATGGAGTGCCAACCCATCGCAGGGCACACACACTCACTCATTCACTCACGCACTCACACCCTACGGACAATTTTTCCAGAGATGCCAATCAACCTACCATGCATGTCTTTGGACCAGGGGAGGACACCGGAGTACCCGGAGGAAACCCCCGAGGCACGGGGAGAACATGCAAACTCCACACACACAAGTCGGAAGCAGGAATCGAACCCCCAACCCTGGAGGTGTGAGGCGAACGTGCTAACCACTAAGCCACCGTGCCCCCCCTTTATGTCGCCCCTTATAATTAAAATCATGTATGGCTATTCAGTTAAAGTACTTTAAAATAACCCAATGGAACATCTATTAACCAATCAGAACAACGTGTGGACAAAACGTTTAATGTGGCAGCATCATTTTTTAACATGGAAGATAGCTCTAGTACAGATATTTCTAGAGCTGAAGTTTAACTAAGCTTTTTCAACGTTTGTGAGCTTATATTCAGAGACAACTTGGCTACAGGCAGCTACAAAATCAAAAATCGAGTCGGACGTACGGCACAAAACATTCATATCTCACCTCGCTCCAGACCAACATAGTGCCGAAGATGACCTGCAGACCGTCAAAAAAGTTGTCTCCGATGATGATGACAGTAGCGCCGCCTGTTGTCCAGCCTTCACTGGGACTGATGGCTTTGACACAAGGTGCTGCTGCTCCCAGCAACAAGACGGGACCAAATTTGAGGAAAGAAAGAAAATAAACAGAATGTAATATTTGTACTTCTCACAGCATTTCAACAAATCATTGTTTGATCAGGATTAAACAGTAAGTAGTTGTGAATGTTCAAGACCAGAAAGATTTCACCCAACATTTAATGCGGTCTCTTAGCTAAGGGGTTAAAGGTGGGATTCTAACGTGGTTTATTTCCTGAGGTCTGAGGAAAGTTTTGACACCTCTCCTTCTCGCATTTCAAGGCCAGAACAGGAAACCAAAAACACACAAATGTCACCATGGAAACTCACACAGCTGGATCCAACTAAGAGTCCCATAACAGACGCCCTGGAAAAGTGTTGGTGGTTTTCACAGCTCTTGTAGCACATATTAGGCATTAAAACAAAGATGATTATGCTTTTACCAAGAAAACTGTGCCTGAGCTGATGTAAACATTAGCACTGAAGAAAACCGAATTAAACATTAACACCGAAGTGGTTTGGTACGTTCAGTGTGTAAATACAGTGACCCCAGGCCTCCCGCAGCAGGAAACACGTGTTTTTGTCACCGGGCGCCGAGGTACACAGTCTCGCTTAGCGCGCCCTGTTTGTTGCTCTCCACGGTGTCCGTGGATCTGCGGCTGAGCGAGAAAGGGACCACCACGGAGAAAGGTCAGTTTGCTTATTAGAGCTGTCGGCTCCCCTCACGAGACGAAGAGTCTCGCGCTAGCAGGGGGCAAAGAAAGCAATTTAGCCAGCCAGCGTTTACCTGCATTTAGCTCTCAAATGCCAAAGAGTCACTCCCAGTAATGAGATATAAAGAGAGGAAGGGTTGTGACCACCAGCGTGACTGTTCACTTCACACGCTGCGAGATGCGCGTCAGGATAGATACGTTGTAACCTTGCTGTGATACGATGAAACAGTCCACCCAAGAGTATTAATGATGTGAACAGTGGTGGAATGTAAATAAGCAGTTATGATAGTGGCATCTGTTGACATCAGGTCCTTAAAAATGATACCTTTCAGAAGTGTTTAAATTGTATCTTTCTTGGTGTACACTCTAAAAAAAAAGGTGCTTCAAAAGGTACTTTGGTTCCATAAAAAACCTTTAAGGTTTCACAAAAGGTTCTTTGTGGACCAAAAATGGTTCTTCTATGGTATCGCTTTTTATTAAGAGTGTAAATAAGTGTAAATTTTGTTCTATTCATGACATATATATTTCTGCATTTAATGTAATATAGACGGTTTCAGCGGAAACAACATACAAACATTATGTGGTCCAAACTTATCTTATGGAGACCGGTAGTAGTTTTAATTTAATTTAATTTAAATGTAGAGTAGTTTTAAGGTTAATTAATACAATTAATATACAATAAAATGTGAAAATTGGTTAATTGAATATGAAAAGAATGGGTATATTATAACCAAACACAGACTGGAAGTTAACTTTGGGCCGGGCGGCTGCATCCGATGAAACCATTTATAATCACAATCATTTCTAATAATTTATGTCTAATAATAATAATAAATCTGATAATATATGTAACATTTTATACCATATGATGTCCTTACAGGTGGAACATTGTAAAATTGTTGTAAAAATTAATTATGAAAGTGTCATTAATATGTTTCGATCAAATGTTTCAAAAAGATTATAACTCATATTGTACTTCCCTGATTCTGAAAAAATCAGTGCTCTCAAATACAAAAAGTTGTTGACACATTTCTAAAACCTCAATCATTTTATTATTACATTTCAATAGGCCAAAAGCTTAATCTGTGGCCAGTATTTACATTTATTCCCTGTTTTATTTTGAACAAAATCTCTAAATCCTAATCACAACAGATTTAGATTACAGAAAAGAACAACTTCTCATGTTCCCGTAAACACATGTTAATCTTCTTTTTACATATCGAGTTTGTGTCTGATGCTAGAAAGGAAAGAAATCCTGGAGGGTGAAACCACACACACACGCACACACGCACGCACGCACACACAGACGTTGGCATTGGGTAGGGTGGTAAAGTGTGGAAGATGAGGTGCAATCTGTGCCGGTAATCTTGGCGTGAGTGGAGGTTTCTGGCGGAGACTGAATTGGTAGCTGGATTAAGCAGATGGAGACGCATGAATCCATCTGATAGGATTAAACTTTCTGTGGCTTTCTCTGAGCCATCTGCTCAACACGCTGCTCCCAGACACACACATGCACACACACACACACACATGCATTTACAATGTACAAAGTCTCACACATGAAACACAAAGGCGAAAAACAGAGGTACAAACACGGGGCAACACGCTTTGAGTAATTACGCTCGAATACACGCAGTACGGCAGAGAAACATGCAACTAATGTCAAAAATAAGCAGGTTAGAGAGAAACTAACGGCCGAACAGCATGAATAACTTGAAAAACACAACTTTTTCCATCTACAATTTGTTTGTTTTGTAACACTGTATCGCACAACATGCTTCTTCTAGAATAGTCCTCTTTCTTTTTAGCAGCAGGTGAAATCTGAATCATTTCAGTTTATTGGTTCCTTCAGATGATTCAGTGAACAGGATTTGAACAAAGATTTGTTGATTCATATTGAGTAATCAAATAATGTGTTTTAATTTTTTTTATTATTAAATTACCTTTTAAATAATGTATTAAAATTATTAATAACAGTTGAGGAGTTTACTTCGAAACAGAGAAGTATTTTTTTAAAGGTAAAAAAATCATGTTTTATTGTTTATTCCAAGTAATATCAATCAAACTGATGCTGGTGTGTTTTGATAAAGTAATAATAAATAATACATATAGTTTAATAACACAACAAAAACACAATAACATAGTTTAAACATGATTTTTGATCTGTTTTTGAAAATAAACTCTTCAATTACCGATTTAAATTAACTTTTTTATTTTAGTGATATAAGCGTGATAAATGTAGCAATACAAATAATACAAATAACGCAATTAACATAAAAATAGTCCCTACACAAGGTATGTGACACACGCATAAGTGCACACCATGGCCAGATTGTATCTTTTTTTCTGTGTCCCCTGGGTTTGTGTTTGGAGTTCTGGGACAGCGAGACCATCTTCCGCTGGGATGGATTCAGCTGAGCCATTTCACCTGCTTTCTCTTTCATGTGAACTCATTTAATGTATAAATACATCCACCGATGGTCTACGTGTCAAGAGTTCCCATTAAATACTGTTATTAAGACACGTTCATACCTGATCTGGTGTCAGGCCCGTTAAAATTTCGACATTAAACTTGAATCTTTATATACCTTTCTAAACCATGCAATGCTAGAAAGTAATAAAATCAGCTTAATCTCGATTTAAGGCGAAACACAAGTAACTTTGTAAATATAGTTTGTAATAATAGAAAAATCCTTATTGACTTAATTCAGCATAATGTCGTTTTAAAACCTCAGTGTACTGTCAACCAGTTTTTACCTTAAAAAAAACTTAACAAGCATGACTGATTAAACCCGTGAACTGCACGTGAACGGCCATCTCATGAGCATATCCATCTGAACGCAATAGATTGAAACCCTGTCCAAAAACCCCATAACAGAGGCTTACAGTCAACACAAACTGTAAATCTGTACTTTCTGTCTTTCATCCAAATATGAACAGACCGCCTGATAGCGCTTGATTCCGCCAGCACACAGCCAGAGACCCCCAGAGACCATCTCAGCTTATCACACCATATTCATCCACGACCATAAATCACCGCCATCATATGTTCTGTTCTCCCATCCAGATCCAACAAATTTCCCCGGACATCGAAATCCTTGACAGACTAAATGGGACACTGATTGGATTCGCTGAACGTCTAGATAAATACTTCAAGCTTCTTTGTAAAGCACGTCAGAGTTCGGTTATGCGCAGATGGTCTTTGGATAGACTAGCGAAGGCAGAATTGACACCGAGTGACTTTACCGCACGTCAACGTGAGTTTGGTCTTGTGCAGATGGTCTTTGGAAATGCAAGCGAAAGCTAAATTACCATGGAGTGAGTATACAGACATAAAACTCACTAGTGATCGAGGAAATGACTGCTTTCTGCTTTTTAAAAGCCCTGAAAAGCCTTTTATTTTGAAGCGAATGAAGTAAAAATGGCAATCCGAGCCAATTTTTGACATATATTATTGAAGCAAAGAGTCAGCCGTCAGTAATCCATTGTGATGGATGTGGCATGGGGAGCAGAAATTTCTACCGCAGTTCATCAGCAGGTTTTCAAGGTGAATGTACGACGACATTGTTACGAATAAGCAAGTGATGCAATAAGCATACATTTTTTTATATCGACAGCATGCTTTTGTAGTCTTTGTCAACAGGAATTAGCCAATGGCAAATCAAAAAACACATTTCAGCGACGGACCAATCAAAAAGTAAAACGATGCGAGAGAATGACCTATCAGGATGTTGTATTATTTATTAACAAATGGTCAACCAGTAACCAGATTGTTCAGAGATAGGAATTGTGTTATTAGCTTAGCAACATGCTCAAGTTGCGAGTCAAGTTGATTTCAATTACCAATCTATTTTTTTTACGATTCAATTCTGTCTCCTCATAAAATCGTTCTGAATTCTCCAAAAATTAGTTTTGAACTACCCTGCAAATGCCCAAGTGTGAACATGGCTTTCATTCAGTACCATGATCTTAACATGTGATATCATACCACTGTCTCATCACTGTTCTTTTTTGTAGGGGCATAAAAATATCCAGTTGAATTTAATTTATCTGTCTACATGAATCAATTTTATCCTCCACATTTATTAAAGCCCAACATATTCATTTGCGCAGATGGAGGGATGGGTTAAAACTGAGGCGGGACACAGGTTAGTGCTTTAATTAATCTCTGCTTCATCTTTTACTCTCCTCGCATCACTGGAGAAATGACTTAAAGGGCCAAAGCTCACAGACGCCTCTGACAGCTAAGCGTTATCTCTCACCAACTCATTCACACATACTGCACTGGATGAAGCTAAAAGATTTTGTTTCATCACACTATTAATTAAATGTGGACTTGTGTGTGGTTATTGTCAGAGACTTGCAGAGGTTTACTGCGTATTTCATCACGTCGTTAATACTGCTTGAATATACATGCTGTCGGCATCTCTGTTAAACTACTAGAATCTCACAATTACTTTCTTTTCTAAGTTCTGCTGCATACCAGTTTGTTAAAGTTAACATACCGTTTTATTTTGGAAAATATCGCTCAGGAAAGTAAATCATGGTTTTTAACACCAAGTATTCGGGTTATTGTGGCTAAACCATATTATTGGTATTAACCATATTATAATTGGGTGATAATGTGGTTTTAATATTAGTAAGACCCAAAACATGATGCTTGTAGTTAAAACATTCATTATTTTAATGTGGTTTTCTGTTGAAAACGAAAGAAAATGTATTGGGTCGAAAGAATTAAAAAAAATTGTTGTTTGCATTATTGAAACACTTCTGGTGAAAACCATTTGTGTATAGAAATATAATGGAGCGACACACTAAATACATAATAATACAAAATTATTTAATCAACTGTGAAGGACTATAATTATTTTTGTGTAATGGCCTATTTTTATTTTTTAATAATTTCAGATATTCTGAATAATCCAATTGGCTAGCCTGAATTATGTGCAGATCCTCATCTATATTAATCTTAGGTTTACAGCAACAGTAACCTACCGTGCTCCAGGTATGACTGCGATCCCTCTGACGGGTCTAGTCTCCGGGCTCTTCTGCCATGTTTGGAGTTGTTGTGCACAAACATGTTATCTGAAACAGCCAGCACGTGTCCTTCTACACTCACTGTTGTCGACACAACCACCTGTTAAAAGAAGAGCGCAGGGTTTAGATGACACACATCAAAGACATTGTTTAGGTTTGGAAACCAGATTTCCGTTGTTAGAAGGTTTTTGCCATATTAAATAGCACATTTTTATAAGATGGGAAAATAAACCCACCCCCTCCCCACTTCCACAGTATCCTTTATTGGTCAGCCGTACATGAAGCCAAGGCATGTCGACTCAAACAGAGATTTGTTTTAATAGCACCTATGACACATTTCCAACCTAACAGGCAAACTTATACGAGTAAGAAGTAACTGATTTGAATTTTACCGCACTGTGGTAATCGTACACTTTTTTAACACAGGGATATTGAGGCATGTATTGCAGAAATAATCCCTTACCAGCAATACTTCAATTAAACACTAAATCTTTATTCGTTTCTATTCTGTACACTAATTCACACATACAAACACACCTCTCTGTCTATCCCACAATGCAGTGAGCTCTCTGATTGAATGCTGGCATAGCTTGGCTCAGATTAATTCGATTAAAAAGCGGGTAGCACTCAAGCGTCCTGAGACAATGACAAGAAGGTAATAAGTATTCAATTTTCAATATGAGTGGCACAAACAGGTCCTTTTGAGGCACAGAGGCCCCCTGGTACCTCTGCCTAGAGCCTCTTATTTCAATGGCTGTTGAGCTCTGAGAGAAATCCTGCCTCTTCAAAAAGAAAAGGACAGAGGCACAGAGAGGTAAGTGTTTGAGGGATGATCGAGCACACACGTACATTCTCTTTAATTCTCTCTCTCTCTCTCTCTTACTCAGCGTCTCTTCTCCTGTTGTCCTTTTGACTTGTAGAAAATAAAATCTCTTTATATTTCAACATTTTGAGGAATAATGATTTTGCGTGAAATGTGAACTACTACAGCACTACATCAGTGTGTAGAGAATTGAACTGCATCATGTGCATAAACACAATCTCCATCTATCATGCATTCTTGCATACTCATGTAAAATAGGACTGCATTCTGGTGCTAAATACATAATCACTGTGGGCTCGCATATAGTGCAGCGCAAATTATTCATTAGACAGAACTAAACACACATCTTACAGCTTACCTAAAAACTGACAACACAATAAAAACAGGCTGAGATTTTGTTAAAGGGGTCATATGACACGGCTAAAATGAATATTATGGTTTGTTTTAGGTGTAAAGCATTGTGTATACACGATTTAAGGTTAAAAAACGTTGTGTTTTCCACATACCGTGCATATTTGTTTCTCATCTTTGCTGATTTTTCATCGCTCTGAAAATCGAGGTGTGCTATGATTGGCCAGTTCACCAGTGTGTAGTGATTGGTCGAGTACTGCAAGCATGTGACGGAAATGTAACGCCTCTTACCATATTTGGAACAACAGGTCAATCGCACACCTTATTTATATACTGAATACATACATAATTTGGCCGGTCTTTGTCAGTCAAACAACGAACTGACGTAGATTTGTGGGGCTGTGGTTACACAAGGTATTTCAGGCAGGTCTGTGTGAGCATTCGCTTTTAGATAGAATGCATTTTTTGTTCCCACTCTTTCATTTTTGCACTTTTATGTGTCTAATACATGCATGTGCAACTTATAACACACCAAAGACAAAAAACACGTATTCGTGCCATATGACCCTTTAAGAAGACTTTTGGAGAAACAACTGTTGGTGGTTAACATAAATGATCAGATAGATTTTTAAATGTATAGCAGAAACTTGATATCTTCCAAGAGAATTTGATTGAACGGGGAGAAGCTGGGGCCAGATTCAGGAAACTGTTCTTAAACAAAATATATGATTATTCTAAAAATAAATCATAGGAAGTTCGTAAGAATGTTGCGTCTTAAATTATGCGTTAACAAATTCGTTAATCTTTAAAACATATTCCTTATACACAGTGAATCGCAATCAGAAAGAAGTAGATTTATATTTATATTCCATGATGGGAGGCAAGATAACACAGACGTTTCGGCTAATGCCTTCTTCAGTGTCTTAAGAAGTTCTCAAATAATTTTTTAAGAATATACTTTTTTTCAATCTTAAGAAAAAATATAACTGTAAGACTTTTTTCAGGAGTACGAAAACTTTTGTCTTAAATTAGAATAAAAAAAATATGGCAGTCAAGAAGAATTTAGGGTACCACTTTCGTTGAAGCATGTATGTATAATGCATTATAAAGGGTTGTTAAAGGGTAAAATGCATTACAATTCTTCATAATGTGTAAAATAAAATTATTTGTAATCCCTTATGTAGTTGTAAAGAATGATAGCCAATTTTAAATGTGTAGTGTAACAATGTATTGAAGTGTTATAATGTATAAACTGTAATAACAATTAATTATAAGACATTACAATGCACTTAAAGGTGCATTACAATGCTTAAAAACTACATTTATAATGCATTATACATACACAAATCAAGGAAAGTGTAACAGAATTTTCTTCTTAAAAATGTTTTTTGAATCCGGCCCCTGGTGTGAAGACTTTAGGCTGTAGAAAGTTTCTGTGTGTGCGTAGTGTGTGAGTGAATGAGGGTCACATTCCAATGAAAGACTGGAGGTCAAGGTTATGTGTTTCTTACAAAGCAGTGATAGGTTGTTTACACAACGTCTAAACACAATTACACATACCCCTACTGTGTGAGTGACAGTGTTGTGCAATTATGTGTGTTTACAGACGCAGAGGCAGACTTTACCATGATCTAACACTGAATGGAGTGAAACTACAGGCAGAAAAAAGAATATCTTCCACATTAAAAGACTTTCAATGGCGCTACATCATTGATCAAAAGATATACAAAAAGATCATAAAATGTGACCTCACATATGCAGCTGGTATGATGTTGTGCCAACACTCTGAAGTCATTAAACTGAGATCAGATCAGCAAAAACAGACCAAAGTTTTATGGAGACATTAATGGAAGAAGAGTGTTCGGAAATTATGAACAACTGGATGATGTGAAAGACAAACAGATGAACGGCTTACCTGAAAGCGTCGCATGTCTCGTGGGTTTCCTGCATTCTTCAGACAGTTCTGATTGCATTTCAGGAAAAACTTCAGGAAAAACCTGTAAGAGAAAAAAAAAAGAGTTACAGTTTGACTGAAAGAAACATGAAATGTTCAGAAAGTTAGCGTAGGAGAACCTTTGTAAGTTTAGTCAAAAACATTGTTAGAGTCATTTAAGAAACCAACTACAGCATGAAATATTTACTATATTGACCTCTTGTTGGCTGGTAATGTTAATGCATTTGTCCTTTTTACATTTATTAATTTAAACAAAGATTTTTACTAGTAATTTGAGTTCGATAGACATGGTTCATGAAAGATGCAAAGTCTCATTGTAGAGAGCATTTTCTTGTCTTTTATCCAGATGAGAAATAGCAAATAGTTATTAGAAAAAATATTATTACTACATTAATAATAATAATCAATATTATTATAATTGTTTTATTATTTGTTTATTTAAAATGATTAATTTAATGTAATAATAATCATAATAATACTCATATTTAAATAATAAGTTAATGTTATTATTATTACTATTATTGTTATATTATGATTGTTTCATTAAAAATAACACTAATATGCATTACTATTATTGAACAACAACAATAATGACAACTATAATTGTTGTTATTATTATTATTATTATTATTATCATTGTTGTTGTTGTTGTTGTTAAAAATACCTATGATAATAATATTACTAATAACATTTACTTTTTTATTTAAATATTATTATTATTATTATTATTAGAATAATTATTATATTAAATTATTATTAATTATATAACATTTAGAATAATTAAAACACATGAATAAATAAAAAACTTAAACTTAAACAATAAAAAACAAACAAGTTAACATTAAATTATGTAATAAAAAAGGTTCTCGATAAGAAAAAGGCTTCTTGCTGGACTGTATGAGCATTTACAGTACATATCCTAAAAGTTTATCAAACCAAACACGTTACACACAGCAACAGGCGGTGTGCTGAAATGTGAAGCCCCCATCTGTCACTAGGGACTATGGAAGCTCACTGATTCAAAGAGACATTCCCTCATCCAGTCACGTCTGTCTCTTTCATAATCACGCTTAAGCAGAAAAATGAGCACATTCATGGGCACTGACACAAACCCCTAACTCAAACCGTGGCATTAGAGCTATAAAAGCACAATACCAGCTGAAAACAGTCTGTTTATACTGTAACAGGATAATGCGTGTCTGTCAGGACCCTCATCATCATGTTTTCTCTCTTCTCTTCTCTCTGTGTTGGCACTTTTGTCTCTATTGTCAATATGATACTGAATGTGTTATACTGCACTGAATCAGCTCTCTTTCACACACTGACAACATTACAACAGCACGCTGTGACTCCACTCCTGAGCTTGACTTCCCTCATGGTTGCTTAAGCTTTTGACAAACGTGTATGATAATATGTTTGCAGTCAACTGCTTTAATATATTGCCACGTAATGCAAGGATATTCATCCGTTCTCAACCGCCACTTAAGTGTCCGCATAATTTCTGACCCACTGCAGACACGCGCTCTGTGTTTGTCCATTTTAATACATGCTTTTATAAATGTCACCTTAATATCAGGAGGCTGGTTAATACTTTAACCTAATGTGGCCTGACAAGCCCGGTTATACAGCAAAGAGCACTCAGGTGTGTGCGCGGATCATGTTATGAACACGCACACACTCAGAGTCACCGCATGCTTCCATAATTGATAGGGCCTTGCTGTCGCCTTCAGTTAAGGGCTCTCCAATGAAGCCCAATTACAGATGGGTTGAGTGTGGTGGGGACGTACTTACTTACACCAGCTAACACACGGACCCCTGTGACCTCTCAATAACACTCCAGATCACAGTACATCACTACTTCTGACTCCAAGAGGAAAAAAGCGCAATACACCAAATAACAACTCAAAATTGTTGGTGATGTTGTCATAGCTTTTGCGTACAATAGGCCCACTTGTGAGTTTATATTGTCGCACAATATGAACTCTGGTGATAGCAGGTGAAGGTTGTGAGATGTCTGGTGAAGTGGTTAGACTTCACACAGAGAGGAGCCAAGCACATCTGTTATGAAGGTCACATCTGGAACTGTACAACATGCAAGAAACACACACGCACTCTCTTGGTGTGTAAATATTAAAAGTATGAGAAAGCCTTAGGCATTGTTAATCCAAAAATGAAAATGGTTTTATCATTCACTCATCCTTGCGTCACAACAAACCTGTAAGACTTTCTTTCTTAAGGAGAACAGAAAAAAGGATATTTTGAAGAATGTTGGTAACCAAACACCGTTGACCCCCATTGACATCCATTGTATGGACACAAATCCATTGGAGATGATCTTATTTTCCAAGGGTAAATAAATGATGATAGATTTTTCTTCATTTGTATTATTTTTGGGTTAACTAGAATAATACTTATAATAACTTATAATAATATAATAATAATTTATTTTTTGTATTATATAAGTATTTGTTCAATTTTATTGGATTTGTTTTAAGAATTCATTCCACCATATTCATTACCTTTTTCTAAAATGAACAATTTCAGAAATTACATAATGAATCCACTTCAAAAGAGGTTCAAGAGCAAACGTGTGAAGAAGCAGGAGCGAGATTTTTAAGTTAAGGCAATCTAATTTGGTTACTAAATGCAAAACAGCCGCCATAGCTGCCTGTGCCATATTCCTGTATGGTGCGAACAGCACAGCAGCATAAATTATTCAGGGGCTGAGATGGCAATTATGGCTCTGAGCACAACCAATATTAATATTTTATGAGGGCTAACGCATACTTCCAAGTGAATCAGAGAGAGAGAGAGAGAGAGAGAGAGAGAGAGAGATCGGGGGTGTCTTCCCTATCCACTTTCTTTGTATTTTTGTTGGCTCTCTCTCTCTCTCTCTCTCTCTCTCTCTCTCTCTCTCTCTGGATCTCAGACTCATCTCTGTTTAATTATTAAAATTATAACATTCACCATTGCCCAATTTTGACCAATACTTGTGTTATAATATAGCTGTTACAAACGTTTTGTGCAAATGTACATTTCTCCGTGTATAGAGACTTTTAAATATACAGTTGGGCATGTGTACTATAAAAAGGAAAGTCTGATAAAACTTAACAATGGAAAACATCCAGAAACATGACAAATAATTCAGTCCCAATCCGCATACACAAACAATGAATGTGAAAGCTTTTCTGCATCAAAACATACAGAGACTTCGCATGCAGACATGACATGGTGCACAAAGGTTTGTTGTGCCAGAAGTAATGTCAATAACATCAAGCTAAATGGGCTTTATTTCATTATCGATGCCAAACTTGCTGTAATGCAAGTTAATAAATAATAATTTTACATACACAAACAACCATTTTTTACATCACCTTTTTACATCATTATCTGATAAAAGGCAAGCGAACTTGTGTTCCACTAAAGAAACAAGTTAGATGAGTTTAGATCAACATCATCATGAGTACTCGATGACAACATTTTGATATTGGATACATTCTTTCTTTCTTATCCCTTTCTAACTCTTCACTGACTCAGTACGGGTGTGACACCATTACTAAATGTGATGTCAACATTCCGTATAGCAATGATGTCATCCTCCGATTGAATTGGCAAATGGGTTGACTCACTGCTAACTCTCATTAAGTCTCTACATGACATACTACTCTCTCTGTATTTCTAATACACATGCAACCCACTGATTCCCTCTATAAACCACATACTACACAGAAAGAGAAAAAATGCATCATTCTAGATGAGGAACTCTTAATATGCAGAACTGGTAATTGCTGACCGCAGTGTGGAAACAGAGAGTTGTCAATCAAACCGAGAGATCTCTGGAGATATGGAAATCAAGCTGATGGTTCACCTGGATCATATTCATTCGGCATTGTAGATGCAATTACTCTATAATAAGCTAGATTGTTGGACTTCTGAGTTCAACTAAATTCTCGCGGTGCTTATGAGACTACCAACTAAAGTTAATTCGTTATAATTCCCTTTAAATTCAGTCCTATGATGTTGTGGTTCCAGTAATAGCAGTAATCCAGCTCCTCACAGCAGCATCTTGCATTGACTCAATACAAAAATCGACTTTTCGTTCAAAAGCGCACACACATGGTCTATACCTGCACATGCCTAGAAAGATGACCTGACCTCAGAACACCTTATTGAAAGAGTGGCCAACAAACCATGCCAATGAAAGAAATAGAGAAACGAGAGAGTGGACATCCAGTAAGAGAGAGAAATAAAAAATGAAAGAGGAAGACAGGTCTCCTTTAGTGTCTATTGTAACAGACAGAAGGCAAACAACTCAATAATTCATGAGAGCAAGATTGATTTTGGGGGCTAGCTCAGGGGGTCGCGGGGGGCTGGTCTGGTGGTCTAGCTGGGAAATCATTAGCCCCACAAACACACACACACACACACAGAAGCGGGGCTGATTAACGGCTGGAAGGCATCCGAGGGTCCTGTACAGTACCTTATGGGCTAACAGATTTACTACTTTTGTTAAAACGTGAAAACGTAGTTTGCTTTTTGAATATGGGCCCTGAGGTTTGACTGTACTCTTGGTCTATATCTTCAGAGCTTTTGCCGTACATTACACTTGCAGCGGGAAAAAATAAAAAGCCTTAAACCCAACTTAAGATATCATACTTTGTTAGAGAATGTCAAGCAATCATTACAGAACCGAATAAGAACCTGCAGTGTACACAGAGAGCATCTCACACAGTCTATAACACAAGACAGCTAACCCGCTCTGCGCTTCAGGCACAACGTACGTTTTTTTTGCATGTGTCAGCAGACAGCTAACACAACGTTGAGAGGCACTTTCCCGTCTACGCAATAAATCGCCTATTAAATGTCTCACTCCACATATCAAAGAAGCGCAAGCGTGTGTACAGATGTAAAAATGCTCAGCAGATACACACAAGTTCCTGAATACGGATGTTTCCATGTCATGTTTCTCACAAATGTCAAAAGGAGGAGGTGGCGTCTGAAGGGACACATTCTTTAGTCATCACTGGCTCCACAAATAATTCATAGACAACCGAGTGAAGCCACATCACTGAGAACTCAAACTGGCATCCGGCACGTCCAAATCCTTCCACCTGTCTCTTCCTGTCTTCAGAAGAGACAAAATAAAACGACAACAAGACGGTTTTCCCGCTCTGCTTGGTCAGCTGTCTCAAAATGATGACCTCATTCATGGTCCATCTGATCTGGGGGTGCTTTGATTTACAGGATAAGGGAGGAAATAGTGATGTCATGTGGTTTTCGGCAATGGCACGATTATATGACTAATACAAGACAGTTTCTACCTCACATTCATATTCTGAAAAGAGATATGTCCTGTGGTAAACTAAGTGGTAACCAAGCTAAAGCCGCTAACATCGCTAAACTTCCTGAGATGTGCTCATTAGCATGGTCATAACATCTTCGTGTTGTGTTTGCATTCTGTCTAGTGTAAGAGTACATCTTTCAAAAGTGTCCACGTTTCATATATTTACATGGTTTCTGTTTACACTACAAGTTGCTTGGTTGCTTGGAAAAAGAAAGAAGTTGCTAAAAGGTAAATTATGTCATTAAGTCTCGCGATAAATTGGTAAAAGATGGCAACATTGATCCATATGCCATATTAGAAGATGTAAACAACGCTGGTCAAAATACAACCAACAGAACATTTATAACCAACTGAAAATGTTAAGCAAATATCTTTAAGATTTATTATGAAATTGAGATAAAAAATACTATAAAAATTCAACTGGAAGTGCTTGTGTTTCAGGTCTCCTGGAAGTCAAGTTTGGGCAACATAACGTATGTTGTTGCCTCTGAAACTGTCTATAGACAACCATTCTGTTTCAATTATAGACACTTTGTGCTGGTTGGCTCCACCCTTAGGAAAATCTCATTGGACCAAAATCCCTCGCCCAAATCTAGTGGCTATAGCTCAAGCCGCTAACTTCGTCAGTTGCGCTAATAAATTTTCATAACATCTTTGCGTTGTGTTTGCATTCTGTCTAGTGAAAAAGTAAGTCTTTCTAGTGTCCGCGTTTATATATATATGTTTTCTGTAAAAACAAAATTAAGAAACCCATTTAAACCACAAGTTGCTTTGTTGCTTGAAAGAAAGGAAGAAGTCACTTAGGGTGTCTGACATGTCACTTCATGTCACAAAACATTGCTAAGTTGGCAACGCTGATCCATGTAGGCCATATTAGAAGATGTAAACAACGCTGGTTCAACGTCCTTTGAACAAAATACAACCAACAGAACATTTATAGCCAAATAAAAATGTTAAACAAATATCTTTAAGATTTTATAAGGTAATTGAGATAAAATAATAAACAATAAATGAAACTGGAAGTACTTCTGCTTCAGGTCTACCGGAAGTTCAGTTCGGGCCACATAACGTTTGTTTAAGTTGTTGGCTCCACCCATAGTGAATTCTCATTGGTCCAAAATCCCTCGCCAAATTTAGTGGCTTTAGATTAATGTTTTATCAATGTTATATTCAAATTACAATTTCTGACTAGTAAAAATTATTCATTTTATTCAATTGTGTTATAAACCTATAATTACTTATAATTATAATATACTCTAAATCTTTATATTTTCTTTATGCGTCCACACTGTTGACCCTATGTGCTCATTTTCCTACATGTACTGTTGCCTTTAGATCACATCAATCTTCAAAAACATCTTCGTTCCTTTAACAAGCGCTTTGATTGACATTAGCCGCTGACTATTTCCCCTCACGAAATCCCCCCTTTGGCTTTATCGCTCGTGTCTGGACTTTAGGTTCACTTTCTCTCTGCTCTGAACATCTGCTCGGTGTTGAGCTACAGTTGGATTCGCCCATCTTGCTCCATGAGCTCTAGCTAATTAGCGGATGGAGATTAGGCAGGATAATAGACAGGATAATAGACAGGGAAAATCTCCTGATTATCTCCCCGAATCCTGGGAAAGAGTTACATTATAGAGGAGATTCCCTCACCTTCTTATTCGCATCTGGCTTCATTACTGAGAATGGGTCAAGTTCAGAAGTGCCTTTGATAGCATGTGATGGCCACAGCTGTGTATCGTTTTTCGGTGGCTAAATAAAGAATATTGTGTGTGTTGGCAGGAAAGTTTAACAACAGGAAATACATTTTCACTACACTTGGAAACAGCAGCAAAATGTACTTAGTATTTTAATGTAGTTACAAATGACTGCAGTAAAAATGGTTTACAATGTCATGATTCCAAAAATATAAAGGTCAGTTTCCCACACTCAGATATGGCTCAGCACAGACTTAAACATATGGTCAATGAATAATCATCATTATGTAATAAAAACAGATCTGGGGTTATGTATTTTTAGGAAAGGGGTCCGAAAAGGTGGTCAAGAATTATTCCAGCGGCAGGAATATATTACGTTGAATTAAGGCAAAAAGTCATGCAAACAATTACGGCATATTAAATGCAGATAATATATGCAGATAGGAAGTGTAACCGATAAAATGATGTGGGTTTCTTCTCAATAATAACAGTCTCTTGATTTTTGGAATGTTTTCATTATTTACAGTATTCACTATTTGTTGGACTTATTTCAGTGGTTTAATATCCACTGTGCCTGAGGAAACTACCATCATAATGATGAAAGCGGTTTATAAAATTTAGGGAATTAATAAGGCTTTGGCAAAATGTTAATCTGATTTGTAAACACACTTTTTCAGTTTGCATTTGGATGTTTTTATGCACATCTTCGTACCCCCTCATGCGCACTTCATTATAAATGGCCGTGAGGGAAATGTCTTTTATTATTTACAGTATATACTTCAGGGGAAGTCATGGCTCGTATTTACCAAGCTAGAAAATGGGCTATGGAATGCTTTTTACTCTCTTTGAACAAATGGAAAAGTATGTGTGCATTCGTACCGCTATCAATAAGTGCAATTCAACGGGTCAGTAAAACAAACATTTGTCCTTTAATTAATGAATTTAAATGAAACTATTTTACCTTAAAGGGACAGTTCACCCAAAAATGCCCTCCTGTCATTTCAAACGGCTTTCTTCTGCCGAACACAAAAGATGATTTTTAAAGAATGTCAGTATCCAAACAACGGCGGTACCCATTGACTTCTATAGCGTTGACACAAAATCAATGCAAGTCAATGAGAACCGTCGTTGTTCAGTTACCATTCTTCAAAATATCTTCTTTTGCGTTCTGCAGAAGAAAGTTAGTCATACAGGTTTGAAATGAAAAGAGGGTGAGTAAATGATGACAGAATATTCATTTTTGGGTGAAACGTCCAGTTAAGCCATAGATGCATGCAATGGAATAAACGCACACAGACACATAAACACTAGTTCAGGAAGAGCAAGAGAGCCGCCCATCTGGGAAGGGTACTACGACAGCGGGGGAAGCGTGGGATTTTACGAGAACCAGTGATCCACGTTATGAGTAAGTGTGTGTGTGTGTGAGAGAGAGTGTGTGTAACCCAACCCGGGCAGCGGAGCAGCCAGGTCTAGCGTTACACAGCCTCCAGGCAGCTACATCTGCATCAGGTCGTGTCCGACAATACATAGAGACTCCAGCCAAACTCACAGACACGCTGACATCATCAACCGGTCGCTTCTGCTGTGTGTTCCTCAAACCAACAAAACACTGGTAGTTGATAAAGAGTCATACTGCTGTTCTTGACTCTGTATTACTTCATACACAATGAATGCAAAAAAAATCAGCTTCCATAGTATTTGAATGAAAATGTATAAGTTACGCAACTTTTACGACGAGTGATGAGGTCATAGCATATAAATCAACGTAACGAAGGATCAGTGTTAGTAAGTGTGGATTTACTCTGTCATTGACAAAATGTTCGATTTCCACTGTAACCCGATGTTTTTTGTGCTCATGTGTCGTGTGTTGCAAGAGGTCAACTCTGGCCTCAGAGGTCAGGGGGTCAGGACCCTCTCGAGAAGCCGGAATAATAATCAGCGTGACAGCAAACACATGTCATTCATTTGCCTCCTGCTAAAATGTGTAAACTTGTGCTTCCACACTCTCCCTCTCTCTCTGAATGCTATACATCAATGACAACTCAAACTGGATCACTGTTGTCGCGTACTGCCTTCTTCTCTTTCTCTCTTCGTGCCTCCAGGCTCTTTAAGGTGATAGATGGCGCTCTGTGTCTCGTGCCAAAAGCACAGCCATGGCAGACCCATGGGAGGCCGAGCTGCCATCAATAATACAGAAACCAGTACAGACTCTCAGTCTAGACTAAGAGAACTCAACACACTGGTTGAGTTTGGACTTCGGTCTTAAAAATTACATCATTATTGAGATCCGTCAAAATGGCAGTGATGAATGTGCCATTGTGTTCCTTGAGATTCGAACCCACTACCTGTTCACACAATGCTCAACCGATTGAGCTACGTAACACACTATTTGTCCATTTTCCATCTATTCCAAAGGTCCGGTTAAAGTATATCTGCTTAAAAAGTGTGTCCGAGGATTTATAACAAAGATATTATTTCACATTAAGAGTGTAAGATAGTCAGATGACGGCACGATCTCGCAGTGAGATTCTCAACCTTGTGACAGTAAGAGTGGGCTCAGCACACAGCCATTTCTTTTTCAGGTTCAATCTTTTATTTAGTCACAACATCCCAGCGTCATGAAATATTTATGGCAGCGTGTTTCTCGACTAATACTCCACATGTCCTGCAACGCCATGGCATCTTTAAATATTTCTCAGAACAAATGCACTCTAGCCTATTCACCGTTCTCCTGCTGTACTGCTCACCTGCACTGGATCTGATTGAGAACATCAGGTGTTTGGTGCATTAGTCATGCTGATGCATTAGAGGGGACCTTGACATTGCAGTGAAGCTTTCATTAAATGGTCGACCATATCTTTTCAGAATAATAGATTTTTTGGAAGGTTTCTAAACTGTGTTGGGAGAACGGTTGTTTCCCAGGATACAAACCACTGCTATTTTAATAAAGCAGCACAACTACAGTCAAGCTAAACTCTAAGTAGTTGCTACAAACTAAATTTACATTGTAAAAAGAATCCGGTAAAAAAAAACAAATTACTTTTTTTTAAGAATTTCAAAATACACAAAATCCTGTTAAAAAAGTATTTTTTTCCAGCAGCTGGGGTGGCAGAAAAAATCTAGTTTTTCTTGTTTTTCTTTAAAAAAGTCGTTCTCTGTAATTTGACTCTTTTTAGAGTGTTTCAAAAATATATAATTTCAAAAATATATATATATATATACTTACATTTCTGTAAAATTTCAGTTTTATACAATGAGCTAAATTAGTTGTTGTATAGTAGGAAGGGTGCAATATTTAAAAAAACTAAAAAGCTTGTTACTCTAAAATCTCCATTATTTGGGAAATAAACTTGTCACGCTTGTTAAAAATGTACTGTCAAGTTAGTATTTATTCTGCAGCACTGTAAATGGGGATTTTTATAAGGACTGGTGTATTTTTATCGTTGTTGTGACGGCCATGTAACCCTGGCCTTAATAAACCCACAAATCAAAACAGTGCCATAAGAATGATACTACACAATCAGGAGGCAGATTAAAAAAAACGAAACAAATATAGCGAAATATGTCTTGAACATTGAATATGAACACTGCCAATATAGGCCAGAACTCTTCCTGCGATCTACACCTCATTAATTTCAGCAGGGGCCAATCTGACAGGCATCAGGGGCCGTTCCGACTCTGCTTGGGATCCTGCAGGAGTCCCGAGCCCTGGCGAGGGGCTCATTTTCAGCCGCACCACCCCCCACAGTACTAATATATGGCCCTTATGGCTGACAATGACAAATAGAGCTGTTAGGATTCAATGTGACAGACTGGTCAAGTAGAGATTGTTACTACATTTACTGTATGTGCATAGGAATATTCTGCTACTGTCCGAATTACGGCCCATTCAGAGTAGTCTTCTGTCATTTAAAGATTAAGGAAACTTTGTACATGTTTATCTTAAGGCATCTGGGTCGACATGAAAGTGAATAAATGAAGAAAGACTTTCATTTTTGAGTGAACTTTCCTTTAAATCACTGTCTATCCCATAATATTAACAGTCACAGAAACTCAAACAGACACTAAAATACATTTCCCACTAAAATAGATTATTTCCATACATGTAAATTCATATGTATAAACAAAATTGTAAAAAAGCACTTTTTCCAATACTGGTTTTGTGTATTAGTGAATGATAAAATGTTAAAATTGTTGTCGGTTAAGTTTTATCTAAGAAAGTGCAAGCACTAAATATAGCATGTGTGAAAAATGATTCACTGGGTTGCATATCGCGAAAGTATTTCTGGTAAACTGTCACGACCTGAAAATCCAAATTTCGTCCTTTATGTGAATTTTACCTCGTTTCAATTCTCACTTGCACTGAACGACCTTGAAAATCTGCAAACTCCGCAGGAGCTTTACGGATTTTTAAAGAGCCAATTTCATCACAGACGTGTCGACTGATGACAGGATCACAGGTTTCAAAAAAGGTAAGAGACGTGGGGGTGGGCGCGAGTCGAATCGAAAACAAACACTCGCCTTTGAAACAGGACACTGGAGACCATCACAAATTGAGGGTCAAACCAGAAGACCCGGAAATATAAAAAGGGCCGAGATGATGTAACCGCAAGGCTGATCATGAACTACATCGATGTTCGCGCGATTTCCATCTATCACGTGCTCTCTGCGCCGTTGTCACACCCATGGTTTTCGCGGCGACTGACGCTACGGGGGAGCCTCTCGCGCCCCGCCATGGAAAGCAGATAGGAGAGCAAACGGACGGGTGGCAGAGGACGTGTTGCGGCCCCCGCCGTGTTTGTCAAACAAATTAAACGTGTTGGAGATTCCTCACCTGCCTTCCGCACCGCTTCCACATATGGCCCACCCGTTCAAAATAAGGAAATATGCATACATTACCATACCTAATAACCAACCCTCTCCATTTAATATGCAAATGCGCTGAAATATTACTGAACGCCGTCTGTTCTAAATGAATAAATTTGAATTGCAATTAGAATAATCCTTTGTAATTAATGAAAACTGTCAATTTTGGTTCAGGAGTAATTTGATTAACTGGATGATGGGATGATGGTTGGGGCCAGTTTGGGGGGGGGCACTGGGGAGGAATGCTGGTTTATTGCATCCATGACTATTCATGGACAGCGGGGAGGACCCCTTCATTATTGATTACACCCGCTAATAAACCCTGGGAGAAGAGCCTAGACCGGGAACACCGGCCGATTTGATAGGCCAGCCACCCTGAGATGTTTCAGTTAATCGGGGAAAAGCCGACATCCACCCCCCATCAGTCGTCTCCAGGAATTTGGAGAGAGTCATTACAAAAACATAAAGAAAGCAGAAACTGCTAAACTCGTCATAGATGACCTCATTCCCATCCCAAAGAAAGCCATGTGTGTCTTGACGTCATCAAGCCAGGTCCGTGCATCACCATTGTGATATTTCAATGCATTATGTGTAATAGCAGGAAATGATGTTCACAATAGGTAATCGTTTGAATGACACCTGCAAAATGAGATCTTGGACTATTTCCATATGGAAAGACGCCAACCCATCTTGAGACGCTAACACCCAAACCTCCCAATCTCCAAAAACAACAAGAGAAACAAATGTGCCCTTACCTGTTTGTGCAAATTGCGCCGAAGACCCGCGGGACATGAAAGAGAAGAAAGGAAATGCTGATTAGTTAATTATACTGTTAATTTTAAAACATGTGGCTTGAACGCCAATATCGGAATAACATTTGTAAAAACCTGCAAAGGTGTAAAGTAACAGACAGATGGAGACGGCTTACAGTTACAACACATTAAAGAGGCTGTCACAACATGAAATACATTACGAAAGCAAAGCTGGAAGGACTTCTCTGTTTGCTTTCGAAAGAAATATCACCAGGATTCACGACACAGATTTTGCGAAGCGAACTGGCAGCGACTAGATCGTCGATTTGATAAATGTGAAATGTTCAGACATTTTACGACAACTGAGGTTTTTTAGAATAACAATTGGATAAGAAACATTTGTGTGATCTTTCAAAATCACTGAAGAGTACAACACATGGGAGCCTAAAGATCAAATCTGACGTTTGAAAAGCATATATTAATAGCAGATTAAAGCCCCATAAAATAAATGTGAAGTTTAGTGGTTAAATGTCTTTATGTTTATTGAGCTTTGGCCTCAAGCAGAAAACATTTATACATATGAAAATTGTGGTTTTGCTAGGATATGACAAAAAAGGCTAATGCTAAACTAACGTTATAGACCTTTGATATGTGTTGACCCTAATTCCTGTTTTAATAAGAAATGCAGGAAACAACTGTTTCCTTCATTTCCAAGCTGTACATTTAAAGCAGAAACCTTAGGCAACCTTAACCGCACATACTGAAACCATGCGAGAAATACTGCAAAGTAATGGCTAAGGATTTACAGTCAACAAAGTCAAAGCTGTGGACGTTGGGATTGAAATAAAGGTCTTCCTCTTTTTGCCAGATTGTTCTAGAAGCAATTAAGTGTTTTCTGGCAGGTCGCTAGTGCTGCTGGACCTCGTAATGGTGTCATTTACACAGTCACAAGTAGCTGTCGCTCAGCCCTGCCAATAACCAGCCCGAGACGCCACACCAATGTAGCGGCTAATTAGCAAATTACGTAGAAAAAAGCGAAGCCCGTAATTAACAGTTATTATGGCATTTCAGGAGTTGTAGCTTTAATTAGTGCAGAATGGGCGCTTGCATTTCAATACTCTCTCTCTCTCTCTCTCTCTCTCTCTCTCTTTCTCTCTCTCACACACTCTGTCCATACTGTTTACATATTACTGTTGCATATGTTATATTATAACTCTGTTGCTTTTAAGAAAACACTGCTTGGTAACCCTTTGCAATAAAATTTGCTATTATTTTAATATGTGTTCATTTTAGTTAACTACATAAGTAACATAAACTAGCATTTATTAATCATACTGTAGTTCATGTTAATTTTTACATTAGCTCATAAAATCCAAATAAAATCCAATTCTATTATTGGTTAATGTCATAACATGAATGAATAATTAACAATTGTGTTTGCTCTGATAAACATTAGAGATGCCGTAAAGCAGTTTATTGTTAGTTCATGTTAGCTTATGTATTATTAATGTTAACCAATAGAAGTTTACTGTAAAATAACCTTATGGTCAAATAAGTCAAGTCAACTTTATTTATATAACGCTTTTTAAATGTTCATTGATACAAAGAAGCTGTCCATGAAACATGTTTACTATAAGCTAAACATTTAAGTTATACAAGATAAAACAATAAAAGTGAACTCCCTGAATACAAGAAACACTGGTTCATACACAACCACATGCATAAAACACAACTCCAGACGCGCAGAACACTGACACACGCAAGTCCGCACACATACACACACAGCGTAGTTATCTCAGAGATGCACACATTTAAAACAGAGGTGAGAAACACAGGTCAAATATTATACAGACTGAATATTCCTTTATGTAATAATAAATAAATTAAGAACAATGTTACGTTTTAAAGTTATATTAATACATACGTGTACATATGTGAGCTGGCAAACAGTATGCAAACGGAGGCGAGAGAAACCTAAAGCTCCTATAGAGTAAAAAAACATAACAACAACCATGATCGATAAGGTAAGTTCGAGATCTACCATCACTAACACAATATATGAGTAATTCTTTATGCAAAATTGTTGCGCATTTAATAATGTTTTATGCAGGAAGTTGCAGGAAACAGGTATTTATTTTGGTCTATTACTGGGAAGAGCAATCCATCATCACCAAAATGGCCTCTTCGCTCAACATTTCCTTTGCAGTTTATTGCAGTTTTTTTTGTAAATGTGTGTTATGTTGTTGTGTCTATATGGGCTTCGCTTTCATAGCAGGCACGTTCTGAGCACGACTTCATCCTGCATCAAAGTCAAAAGCCGGCACTTTAATTAAGTGACACTAATGAGCTTGTTGAAAGAGGACTACTGTAGCACAGTGGTTAATGCGTTCATACAGGGTGTCAGTCCTGATGGGTACCTCTGTCCTCATCTTCCTCAGCCTGAGGTGAGAGGACAAGAAGTGGATTTAGAAATGAAGCTGCATTAGGTCTCGGAGTATTTTATTTATATTCATACACTATGTCTTGGTGGTTGTGATGACGCTTAACCTGATGCTAATGTATTAGAATGCAATGCAATTCACAGTGGCTAACCGCTAGGATAACCCACAAGTGCTCAACCAAGATGACATGAAGTAATGTTTTAACCTCATTAAAGCCTCTGCAAAGCCTCGGTTGTACAGTTATACAGATATATTTTACAGCTGCCGTTTTGGACCATTAGACCTTTTCATGAAATTCTTGTTAATTGTATTTTTTCCTGTGATACGTCTACATTTCTACAAGAGTTTAGTTGTCATGTGATATCACAAAAATTGTATTTCTTTCTGCAAATGAGTAAATGTGTCCTGTGGTGTGCTATTTTATAATATCTGTTTTAAATTCCCCAAAATTCAGTGAATGTCAACATAAAAACACAAAAACCTATTATTGGGTATTTGTGTTTTAATTGCAATATTTACTACAGTAATAACTTTCCCCAATCTAAAATATTTTTTTCTATTCGGCTATACTCACACATTTCTTTTCCATCTCACTACTTGACTACATTCTTGTATAAATATGTACGTTTACAGTGCATTTCTTGATGCATAAAGTGCGATCTCACAGTATATTTGGTGGAATATCTTGGTGGAATATCTTTTTACAAACATCGCAAGACATCTCCCAGAAAAGTGTTTTTTTATTGTCAGGTTATGCATATATGATGTAGGCATGTCAACAAAAGCATCAGAAATACATGTGTGCATGTATCCGGTACCCAAGTATTAGGCAGTAGTGTGCATGGGGGATGATTGACAGATGGCATTCTGATCGCTCTTGGATGGATAGACAGGTGATGCTAATCTGTGCTCAGAAATGTCACGGAACACCAGATCCTACCGAAACCAGTGTCACCATTGGCTGACCACGCCTACGGCTAAATGCCAAAGACCACAATGTATTGAAATGTAATGTATGATTCTAGCGCATTAGCATCTGCATTGCACTGTTTAGCGAATTGGCCCATTTCTTGTAGTTTTACCCAGAGATTTCAGGTCACCTCCAACTCCGAAGTCACTTTGAATCCTGTTCATATGTCGACCGCTCATCTTTGAGTCCTTCCACTATCTCTCGTTTCTCCCCTTTTCGATTGTTATGGAAATTCCAAGCGTCGTCTTGAAGATTACTTATCTTTCAAACAGCGTAATCCTGCCCAGGATGCTAAATTCCTCCCTCGAAACACATCTTTGTTTCCGTTCTTTGTTGGCTTTTGTTCATTTACTTCTTGAATATTCATAACACCGATGCCGAGCTCGTTGGCTTTCCCCTTTTGTTTTTGCATTTTGTTAAATATTCAGAAAGCGGATGCAATTAACATGTTGTTAATGAATAATTAATCAGAACTAAAGCAGCCTCCAAATTTATGCACTTTAATTATTGAAACCGTAAATATGAAAACACAGTACTGCTGCCTTTTATCAACCCCTTATTTAGTGTGCGTCCTTACATTCAAATGAGTACATGAGTGTGTATGAGATCATTATGATACGCAGGATGACTTTGTGTGTGTGTATGTGTGCGCAAGAACTTTGCATCCTACTTTGAAACAACAGATCCGCAGCATCTCTGTGTCCGAGGGACGCCATTAGACATTGTCTATCCGGAGTACTGTACTTTTTATCTGTTCCTATCACGGTTAAAGAACTGGTCTAACCCGCAAAAAAATCTATATATTTTTAATACAATACTGGATGCTTTTTTCCATGTAAAGAGTGTAAATGGGACTGGGGCTTTCAAGCCCCAAATGACCAAAATGAACAATGAACTTATCATGAAAGTAGTTCATACAACTATGATTCTCACAAAGTCTCACAAAGCTGTATGATAGGTCTGTGTAAAAACAAAATTGATCCAAAACTTTTGTCCAAAGGTTTTAAATGTACACTGTGAAAGACTTTTTCTGTATTTTTTTTACAGATTTTCCAGGTATTATGTTATTTTACTGTATTTTTTGTTTACAGATCTTTCTTGTATTTTTGAAATGTGCATATTTTGCATGTAACCTAAAACGGAAAAATAGAGCAAGTTATAAGAGTTGCCTTTATGATACTTTTAAAACACAATGCGTGCGTATCATAATAATACTTTGACTTTTATAATTTGACTCACTTTGGAGCTAAACCACTCCAGTCCCCATCCGCTTTAATTGTAAAGAATGGACATAATATTACCAAAAAAACATGTTTCACATGTTTCACAGACGTCACAGAACGTCAAATAGATTAAAAAAATAATGACACTGATTAAACTACTGTAAAAATAATCACCTATTTTATTTCAAGACGGTTCCTTTAAGAGCAACCGGGCCTGATCCAATAGCACACCTTACACTGCCTACCACAGTACTGAATTATAGTCTTATTTCTTGCTCATTAAACCGTGTGTGTGTGTTCGCCGGCTCATTAGGGCAGATCTAATTATTACAGTTGCATGCAAAAGCTTGCTGGTCGTGTTGTTTGCGAACACGAAAATGTTGTCCTGAGTTGTTGCGCTCCATCTCGAATAAAACAACAGTGGGGGAAGTCGCAGAGCGAGCGAGAGAGACCTATCCGACCCAGCTAATTGAGATTTGTTTCTGGGAAGGCGGCGACGCTGAGCATAACAACAGGAACTTGACCGTACGCCACATAAAATCCAAGGCGGTCCAAAAATAGGCATTAGCGCGCGGTACATGCTTGCTCAGTACTTCAGGAAGCTCGACACACATTACGGAACCGTATAGCGAGAAATGCTGAGGCGCGTGGACGAAAATATTCGATATATCCTAATACGCCGCGCTGGCTTGTTATGAAACGGTGGCCATTTATCTTTAGCATCAGCAAGATTAAGCTGCACTCCTTATAATGATGATACTGCTGACACTTTGCACCTTGTATGTCTTTTGAGAGAGGGAGGAAACTGCTCTCTCGTCCGTTTTTTTGCTCACCTACTTCCTCGTCTTTGCTCAGGATCCATGTGAAAAATGATATGTGACAGAAAGCCAAAAATCCTGTTAATAAAAGGCCTCTTCCTCTCCGCCAACACTACATTTTAGAGCAGGAAGAGGCCCGGAGAGGGTTCTGACAGGTTTCGGTGACTGCCGAAGCTGAAGATGAATGTACGTGTGTGCATACGTGTGGAAGACATTGCATCTGTCATACAAACACACCCACGTCACGTTTGGAGAGGACTGACAGCTCACCGACTGTGGCACGCACGCACACGCGGGAGCAGATGCCATGCTCTTACCATCAGACCCAATCAAACGCTCCTCATAGCTGGCTTGCCATTGCCTGGTTTTTGTTCCCTCTCAAAGGATCATAAATAAATGACTGGCTCTAGGAAGATGAAGGCTTCGACCTGTCAGGCGGTGTACGTTCGGGCGTACCTGATTTGGCATCACATTTGCTCTTAGAATCTTCTCTAACAGGACCACACTGGTGTGTACAGCAACGGATATAAAGTTGTTATGTTGATAGACTCCTAACAAGCAGTCAGATGACTTGTGTTTTAAGATCTGAGAGTTCGCTACTGAATTATTTGTGGTGTTTGCTAAGGCAAGCGTGACTGTTGCTAGAACTTGGGATTTGAAAAAATATACATCGTATTATATCACGCCGCTTATTGCGTTTTATTGTCATCCTTATGATCAGATTTACAATTTTCACATGGTGTGAACTAAAATACCAGTTTTTAATCTTGGGCCAACAACAACTTCTTAGCAAACACCCAGAGGACCACAGTGATGCCTTAGCAACCGCTGAGAAAACCTTAGCGACCTCACAGCTACACCTAGCAACCACAACAGCTTAGTATCATGCTGATGAGTTTTGCAACCCAAGTCGCACATACACACATTTGTTTTATAAGCTGTTGATATTGTACGTATCCAAATGTACAAAACTGTTAACTTAACATGTAAATACTAACTAATATTTTCACATTTAGTGTAATCAGTGCATCTTAGTTAGCAAAAGTTACTGTATTCTAGGTATTTTATATATTTTATAATATCCTGTTTTACTTCTGTCACCCCTGTTTGTATAAATATGTATAGAGGGTTTCAAAATGACAACATAAACAAACGTAACTGCGCATGCGCGCGATTGTGGCCTGCCATTTACTGCAGGTACACATTCATAAACAATACAGTGCTTGTAGATTATTTCTGATGACAAGGAAAAGAAACCGATAAGAACCGTTACTTGGCTAAACTTGTCTCTCCAATATTTTGAATTAAGAATGCGACAACAAACTCAACCGCTAGATGTTAATGAAGCATAAGGTTTTTTAAATGTGACAAAACTACAGCACCCATTCAACAAATAGTTTTTTTTGTAAAATTAGCAACAAAATTCAACAAATTGATATTTTAATAAAATTATTATACAAGAAAATAATAACATTAAATAACATTAACATAAATAAATGAAAATGTAAATAGTTATATTATCAGACACTAGCCAAACACAGACCAGAAGTAAACTGCAGTCCCAGCACACGTGTCCGATGAAACTGTCAATTTACTGTAAAGCTGCTTTGCCATGATGCAAAACTGTGAAAAGCACTATAGATATGCATTTTGAATTGTATTTTTTGTGATACTAATAAGATCATGTTGAATATACAGAAAGACACATTTCACAACTGTGAAAAAAATTAAGATACAAATTTTAAATTTCTTTCTGTTTTATCTGTATGTACTATTTATAGGTAGCCTGTGTATAGGTTTTAGTTAGATTTTTGTTTCATTCTGTAAACTACTAACAATATTTCTCCCAAATTTTAAATAAAAATATTGTTTCTATTTACACATTTATTTGCAGAAAATGAAAACTGGAGAAACAGGTCAAAATAACAGAAAAGATGCTCTGTATTTTTGGTTTTAAGACAAAATAGTTTTCATATTCACTTAAACATGTATTTAGAAAAAGTTCAATAATATTTTTTCTGTGATAACCTGGATTTTAATCACAATTTTCATGTGTCTTGTCATGCTGTCAGTCTTTCACATTGCTGCTAGATGTCTTTTTGTCACTCCTGTGGTTTGATTTTGTTGAGATTCAACAGACACTGGACTGGAATGACCACAATACATCTATAAATGCTGATTAAATGGAAATTTGGAATGCTTTCTTAATTTTTTCCACAGATGTATATTTTGTATAAAATATATAAACTCTTCACATATAAAAAAACACAAATCAGATGAATGTCAAAGATAAAGTACATTAAACACTCAACTGTCTCAAACGTCTATCAGCTGGTACGGAGACAGATTATCTGTCTTTCCTTCACGCTTTCTCGAACATCCTCAGAATTATTTCTCTCTCATTGCTGCAACTTTACCAATAAGTCTTCAGGAAATCTTTTGTTACTGACAATCTGCTTTTCCTTCTCATAAAACTCACGGGGGGAATGAAAGAGAGCAAACAAAGCATGCAGTCAGGCCTCCGTCTTCAAAACGCTTTCTTTTAAGACAGCATCATTCCTTTTAATTAGCGTTCCGGCGGTGATCAAAGATGAGTCACCTCTGCTGCCGGAGATATCGATATGCCACAGGAAAAAAATATAGTCACGCAGACATCAACACATGCTAGGTATGATGCTGGCACCGCTAAGATCTGTGCCAAGTCGGCAATGGCGATCCGTCGAAGACACACTTATGAAAACAAGGATGAAACAGTGATGACTGTCACTTATTCATAGAACAATGACTGCTTAATTACCCATTCATAGAAACACATATTCTGATGATTACAGAACAGATGTATTATGCAAAATCAGTTGACAAACACTGTGCAGTGTTACGAAAAAACAGATCAAATAGCGTGTCAAGTTATTGACGGTAATGATGCGAGAGCTTCAGAAAACTGAGAGATGGTGAGCTGTCAAACTTGTCTTAAACATTTAAGAGATCCACACAATTCATACATGTAAAGCTGAAATTACAGCGCGGGGTTGATATTCTATAAATACTGTATTTTTGTCACATTTTTTAAAATTGTATTCAGCACAAACTGCTGTTGATAAATTTTGCCTTTGACTTGCTATCTATTTTTGTTTTTTTTAGAATTATTACACAATTAAATATTAAAGCTTAAAGAACCAATGTGTAGTTTTGGAAGATCTATTGACAGAAATGTAATAAAATATACGTAACTTTGTCTTCAGAGGTGTATAAAGACCTTACACTAAAGCGTTATGTTTTTATTACCTTAGAATTAACTACTTCTATCTACATACGCCACGGGTATCCTTACATGGAATGTCAACATGTTGTACAGTAGCCCTAAATATACTGCTCTTCAGAACGCTTTTCGTAAATACGAAATCTCTTATACGAAAAGAGCGAAAACGTTACATCTTAATCCTCTCCGTAGTGCTTCAAAAGGGAAAGGGCAGGGGTGGAGTGAGCCGTTGGTTGCAATTCGCAACCTCACCACTAGATGCTGCAAAAAAATTACACACAGCACCTTTAACATATTTTTGCGTTATTTTGAACCAGCAGTCATGTAAAATTGTGATATTTTCACAAAGAACAGTGGAAAGGAGTATGAGTAGACCTAAAAATACAAGTTAAAAATACATAAAACTCTGTGTAATATAGAAATTGTTCCTATTTCAGGCCTTTAAGAAATCAAGCAAGCCATCACAAGTTAATTTAAGAATAAACGTTATTTTATACAAGATCAAAGTCAATTTTTCTGTACTATGACAGACATTTTGGCTTTCAGACAGTCTTCTCTGAGAGTGTTTGTGTGTGTATGTATGTGTGTGTGTCTCCACCTTGTTTTCTTCACTCGTGCTGTTTTTGAAGAGTGAAGTCTCAGAGGGGAATAGAGCTGCCTGATGTTTGTGCGAGCCTCAAACACCACAACAACGTTTCTCTACAACGCTCGACAAATGTGACGTATGCCGCTCTCAAAGGCATCTTTAAAACTTCACAAAAAGGTTGGCCGAGACTCTCCACTAGGCCTAAAGTACCATCAAACATCTAATAATTGTCAGAATCACAATAATAAAGTAATTGCTGTTTTTTTTTGCTTAGTGGTTAGTAAGCAAAGAGGACGCTTGACAACCTTAATGACAACAAATGTAATTCCATTTCATGTCTCGTAAGCAATTCAAATCTGTTAAATTTGCATAAGCGTGAATGAAATTTGTGAATTGAGATGAACATGTTGGGATTTTGGGTCTGTTCCTATCTATCATATAGATTCGGGAGGTTTAAAATGAAGTGCACGGCATGTAAAACACTTGTTTTGGTTTCACTAAAAAATAAACTAAATCTTTGACATGATATGAGAGTATATAAATAATCCCGTGTGTTACTCGACTCATGAAAGCCACAAATCAGACCACCCTCAATAGAAATGATGGGTATTTTTTTGCAAAGTACAAAAGAAGATATTTTGAAGAACGTTGGTACACAAAAAACATTGCCCCTCATTAACTTCCATCGTATAAACACAAACACTTGAGACATTTCTCAAAAGAGACATAATGAGGGCGAATAAAGGATGACAATTCTTATTTTCGGGTGAATTATCCCTTTAAAACAAACACATTAGCTAACCTTAAATCTTACAGCCTGCTCTCTTTCTTTCACCAATAACAGGAACACCTCACTGCTCAGGTTGTCCCCGTTTCCATAACCAGCCAAGTTCAATTATTTTACTTCCCAAGCGCCGTTCACAAGAGACCTGAATGCATATTAAAATCTTCCTCAACTTTTACCAGCAATAAAGTATCAGAGAATAACATTACACGCATTTGCCTCTTTTTTTAATCTGGCACTTTTCCATCTTTCATACGCACAAACACAGAAGTTCGCAGTTTCCCAAAACAGCGTAACTGGTTTCAAGGGACCTAATTAACATCACCTGTGTTAATTACTGCCTCAAACCAATCAACAGCTTTCCCACTAATTGGCTTTTTTTCCTCCATCAAGGCCGGAAGTCGCCATGGAGACATGTCACCTGAGGCGTGATGCGCGCACACACGCAACAAAAGGGGACAGCCTCCAATTTAGGCTTGTTTGCGTAGCCTCATCAACACACACCTTATGGTAGACTTGAGGGATCAACATTGAGCTGTTGTTTTTCAAGCGGGCGATACGAAACGTGCCCGGGTTCGAGCAGTTGCGGGGCGCAGCTGCGAGAAACTCTCTCCCCAGAGACTCGTGCCAGTCAGGATCCCATGTGTGCAAGCGAATGCCAGATGAACGCGTGCTGTTTTCCGCGCTTTAGCTGACGCGCCATCGAGTGTTGTTGTGTAAAATTATGCGAATAGCGCACGGAATTAAAGACTGCTGAGGAGCAAAGAGGTTTATAATAATGTACGGACAGAGACGGTCAGGATGTGATGGGATTGATTTTCCGTCTTCGGGTTCTGTCATATGGACAGTTCTGGCAGACAGCGGCGGCTCTCTGTGGCCCCGTAAATGTGTTGTAAAGTTAGAGGGTCCATAGGGCTGGTGTGTCGAGCTGCCGGGGGCTTAAAAAAATCAATACAGACTTGTCAGCAGGAGATGCTGTCACACACATCAGTGTGTGCCACAGATCCACAAAGCCTGTCAGATTCTTTGAGGAAAATGTGTGTGGTGGCCTGTGCACAATATGCTGAAAGGGGTGGTATGGGCGGTTTCCAGGTGGTTGCTATGGTGTTGCTAGGGTGCTCTGTGCCAGGTGGTTGCTTATTGACCCGAGCTGGCATATCTGTACTTTAATAACTCTTGATTGTCCCAAATCTCTCGCTTTTTCAACGATTCAAAATTTAATTTTGAAGTCACCAATTGTCATTACAGACTTTATCAGCATTTTTGAATTTTATTGTATTTATGTTATTATTAATGTAAAAAAAGCAGCTTGCCAGCAACTTACTGTAGATTTATTTCACAATTTTGTTTTAAACATCATTTTGAGTTTGACAAGTCAAAGTGTTTTCATTTTGATTGAAGTAAAGCTTAACTGAAATTCAAAGAAAAACTATTAATTATGCTGTAAATGAAACTACAGTACAGAATTAAATCTTCTGTAAATTACTGGCAAACTCACAGCAAGGTTCTACAGTGTAGTTCTTGACTTGCTTTTAAAACAAATGGTTTGTTAGTTGAACTTGGCTATTATTTCTATTCCATTTTTTTAGGAGAAGAACAACAGTACTGTAAAAGAAATAAAATATGATTCTCGAGTAAGTCAACTAAAATATTAACTCAAATAATATTTATAATAAATTTGATTTGACAAATTCGTAAATCTTTTACAATGTGGCTATTTTGAAAGAATAATCGCGCCAATGACAATTAAGTTTAGGGGTGGAGCTTTATTCTTGCTTCTAACAATAATCTTATGGTTATTTACATCACACAAATAAAGATGAATTAGCCACCTCATGAAACCATCCAAGTTCCCGTGAGTTCAGGCTGTATTTATTTGGTGAATGGTCTATGTATTAAGCGAGATAATGTGCAATTGGTGGATCAATATTGCAAAACAAACCACTTTAGGGTACAACAATCATCATGGAAGGGTGTCAAGATGTCCCGTTGTTGTTATTCCTCAAATTATGAGCCATATTGGTGCTTGCTTTAGCAAAAATCGATTGAGTTCACTGCAGATACTTGCATTCAAATGTTTTCAAATAGAACATACAACATTTCACAATGTTAATAATGACATGAGATTATAATCAAACTATTCCCCCACACTGTTTAATACAAAAGGGATCTTCAGGCTAAATATTTGCGCACTGCCTAAAAAGCTAAACTGAGGAATTGAGGGATTTACATTCTGTACACAAAATACACAAAGATACAGTAAATAAACACATGCATATAGATAAAATATACTAAATAATTCAAAAACATGTTCGGGTGCATAAAGCAGACCTTGCAGCAAATATGTTTGCCTGTCTGTAATGATCACAAAAATCCGTGTTTTTTTTTTAATAATGCGTGGTAGCTGACCCATTGCTGGTGTGTACAAATCACCCCTTACGTGCATTAACCATTCCCAAGATGAACCAGCACAGTCCATCTGATCAAAAGCTCCTTGTGAACGGTGGCCACCGAGGAACGTCTTTTGACAGCTCTCAGCTATCAATTCAAAACCTCTTCACACACTCACCTCCGACCCCCGGGAAAAATCTCCTGATACGCTTCCCCTGACCGCATACGTGCGGGCACCTCATGCAATATTTAGCGCTTAGAATGGAGGCCATAAAAAGTGGCCGGGCTTCTGCCCATTGTAAATTATAAATCGCTATTGATTTTCTTCGCTTTTCTTTTGTGCTAGCAAGCACCTCGGGCTCATTGTGAGACACTACAGGCGGAGAGAGCACTTTATTAGATTAGGAGAGTCCTCACGCACACACGGTTTTAACAGCTCTGGGGATGTCATGGAATAGTCAATTCCCCAAATTCAACAATGATATCACTGCCATAAAAAAGAGGGCAGAGTGAAACCGGGTTGCACAAGACCCCTGGGCGCAAATCTTTGGAGGCCTCGATCTCGGTGCCGCCGCTGTCACCCTACATAGAGACAAAACCCCAAACCTGCATATTTGTTTATTCTGCAGCTTTAAAAATCGGTACCCCACGTGTCAGGATGCCATTTTCGCACTCCCATCTTGATTTTGTCCCCTTCCTTTGCTCCGTTTCCCTCTTAAGCATCTTAAAAGCATCTTCCAAGCAGAAAAGACCTTGGCTGAGAGCATCTTTCATGTTACCGCGCTGTCTCATTAAAGACTGCTTTGCAGCTTCCAGCCCTCCTAATTCAATTAATGTGTTCAAAGGGGGCTTAACTTCACTCGCTAATTCATCTATTCTTTAGCTACTGTGTTAACAATTAGACTCACATCGCCAGGGGTTAAGACACAGTTGGAACAACAAGCAGTCCCCCCTTCTTCTACTTCACGCTCCCAAAATATTTGGACGTAGAGTGTTTGTATTGCTCTCAGATGTCAAGAGCTTGGAAGTGGACGGCATTTTTGCGAGTGTGTGACTGTATGTTTAAACTTTTTCTTGCCGTTTTTCCAGTCTGCACGAGCTTGTTTGCGTAACACTTCTCGGCAACCCCTTGACTGCCATCGGCAAAATATATGTAAACACTTGGGCATTTATCTAATAATTCACTTCAGTCCAGCACCTCAGAGAAATGCTGGATTACAACAGCACACCGTGGTGACAAAGTGATGGTGACAAAGTGACAAAGTGATGTCCTTTGTCACCCATAGGGAGGAGTCTACAGCTCATGTAGGATTTTCTCGGATGAGGTTGAAACTACAACAGAACTTTCTAAGGCTGAGTTTAAATACAAAGTTAACTAAGCGTAAGCCATGTTTAAGATAATAAACTATTCATGGACTTTGCATTTTTATGTATGCTGTACCAGAACAATAAACGTAAAAATAAGTCTGTTAAGAGTCCCGCACTATAATTTACGGCCTGTCACAATATCTGATTTTCACTACATGGTTATTGCGTACAAAACATGTATGATTGATATAATCACGATCTATATTGAATTAAAAATAAACAAACAAATATTGCTATCAGTTCATCTTGAATAGATCATTCATTTTAATAATTTTGTGTGTAACTTACATTAGAGGTGTCAACCAGATACTGGCACTGAATTATATATGATATTATAATATGTGTAGAATTAAGAAATTAATATAAATAATCATGGTTATTCATATCCTGATTATTGGCAATACCGGTATATTTACTATAACTGTTACCAACATCAAATGATGAAAACTATTCAATGTTTATTTAAACCATTTTTACGTTCAGGAAATAATATAATAATTTAATAAATTTCAAATTATATTACTTAATCCCCATTAAAATGCTTTGAATTCGTAAAAATAGCTAACATCTTCCAATTAAAGTCTCAGGATATAAAAACATCCTTTATTGAATTGAACTACAACTGATTTGAAGGGTTCTTATACATTCTTGTTGAGTAACAGGATGGGGGAAAACACATTGGACTCTTTTAAAATAAATCTGGCTCTGGATTGCTGCAATTGTGTCAGCAGTGCTCTAGTTCCACCAGATCCTGCTCCAGATTTCATCTTAACGCTTTCTCCCTAACCTCTCACTGTCTCCTCTCACAGAGCCCCCTTCATTAGGATTTTGCAGCCATTCTAACACCCTTTCTTCTTTGACAAGGCAGGCATATCCTGTTACTGACGCCAAGAAAAAAATAGCTCTGGTAATGGCACATTGGAGGGCAAGAGCGACCCATAGGACACAATTATTGCTTCCCGTATGTTAACATGTCGAAGAAAGTGTCAAGACGTTTCAAATCAGTCTCTAACACTTCTAAAACCCATTTTACCAGCACTTTACATCTTTAACATAATTCCTACGACATCTAAACGAGTCCCTTGGTTAGCATGATGCAAGGGCAACAAAAACAACATTTAAGAGAAGACCCTTAAAATCAATATGAACTGCTTGTTTAACTCGGTTAACTTAAACCTGCTTCAATTCATTATCTTATAACATGAAAAGCAGACGTCACAGAATTATCAGCTTACTCTTTTAAATGACATGGCTGGCAAAATGTCTCAAAACTGAGAAACATATGCTAAATCTATTCCACTTTGCTCTTATCTGAGAGTGGTTAATGCTCTTATAGAAATGCTAATGATCCTCTCAATCTACGAAAAATGTCTCCATTCTTCACCCTCAGTTGTCTTTTAGTATGGAGTGGACTCTTTATTTGACCTTTGTATAAACAAAGGTGAAGTGCTGACAGTAGTACTTAAAATAGTCATGTAAGGCAAAATTTAGGAAGGAAACCTGACGATAAAGCAATGGACTTTTTGGATTCCTGTTGGACTGATGTAAACTAAGGCTGTCAAATCATTTAACTAATTGATTAATCGATTAACAAACATTTATTTTGGACTCGATTAATCGCGATTAATCGATTTGACAGCCCTTATGTAAACCTGACATAAATGCATCAGAAAACAGCCGTTAGATGTGTCATCGACACGTGAGAATGAACTTACAGTAAACATACACAGTTAAATGTTCAAATTAAGTCGACACCGTGAGGACACATTTGAGGTTTCTGTGGTTCTACATAATACGTGCTAATGAGACTGCAGTAGTGCTCAGAGAAAGATTCAGCAGTGTTTGATCTATCTGGTAGGAGAGCACAGGTGATATTGGATATCAATGGAACAGGAACACAACCCAGACTGTACTTCATAACATGAGATGGAGACGCCAGGAAGAGAGCCAGATAACATGGATAATTACAAGAGGAGTTGACACTCAGAAACCCACGGCCCAGCAGATTTCAACACAACACCATACGCTCATTAACTCTCCTTCCCACAATTACTCTCGCTCGCTCTCTTTCTCTCTCTCTCTCTCTCTCTCTCTCTCTCTCTCTGTCTCTCTCTCTGTCAGTCTTCATCTTTTAACTAGCATGTGATTCATAATACAAAAACACTAAAAGACATATTAAACACATATAATTTGATCTGTCTCATAATGTGGATTATCGCATGACAAACAACAGCTACTAATCTAGCATAACTTATCATCTCAAAAGCATCCGATTAACAGTTAAGCCTTGAAGGGAGTCCCACATGAAGCATGCAAGCATAGAGTTCGGTAGAGGCGAAACGCTTGCCTTTTTTAAATCTCCAAATTCCCTTTTCGCTATAAAGTGAAGTGCGCCATTTTTTCTTCATATCATGTCGTTATATCTTTATATGCAGAGACATATCTGTAGGTTGATTTATAGCCAAAAAGTGTAAACATGGGGGCTTTGTGGTGCTTTAAAAATATAAACCAGACCAACACAGGAATATTACCACAAGATGATATCCCTATGCTAACCTATTAATAAAACGTATAACCCAAACATAAAAGTAAAAAAACGGGAACCTTAAATTAACATTTACTCCTACATTTATGCATTTGGCAGACATTATACAAAAGGACTTCAACCTACAGATTTATTTATATCAGTAAAAACAATTAGTATTTTTGCAATTCCATTTGTCAACAATAGTTGCGGCAAATTTGCCCCTTTTTGAGTACAACATATTTTAGCGTATTTTGATCAGGCTGAGAAAACTTTTTTTATCGTGTTTTATCATGCATCATATCAACTATTATGCACGCAAAATGTCCTCTAATTGTGTCTGAGTCTGTTTATAGTTCGTGAAACCTCACACACAAACACGTGGAGTTCAGATACAGTTAATCAAAAACAAACATGCAAACTCAGTTCGACAGCGGGACGAACTGCGCTGAACAAAAGCGAGAGGCCAAAGCCCAGATCATACTTGGCGGTACTTTGACGTGTTTGTCATCTGCAAACTATTTTTTTTCCAGAGCCAAGAAAACAAACATTTCAGAAGAGCCATTTAACTGTTTGCCATTAGTGAGAGCGAGCAAAGAGAGAGAGCGAGAGAAAGATGAGAGAAAAACACAGTGTTATTTAAACCAGTCTGCCACAAAACACAGCGATAAATAAACCCATTGTTGTTTTTGCTTTAACCCGAACACGAGTGCACTGTAGAGACACCGCAAAAAAGGCTAAATGCTCTTTGTTCGGAGAATGAGGAGGGAATCAAAACACCAAGTCATTCTTCTGTTTTTATACTGGTAAGATAAACTGTGTTGAAACATCTCTTGTTTTTTTTTTCTTTGCAATCCACTGAAAGAAAAACAAGTCTGCCATCAACTCTCACAAGAGTTTGAAAACATATTGATAAGATGATTCGGCTCTATAAAACAACAACAATCTATTACACCATAAGTCATAAAATTGAACAACAGCCCTGAACTCTAAGAACTCAATAAGAGGATTGAATGAAATGTACGATATTCTTGTTTCTTTACATTCAGAGTGATTCTGTTACAATGTGCAGGATACATGATACAATTGTTTAATCTTCTACTAGTGTTGTTTGTTTCTTAGTGTGATCTGACCTGTGTTATTTGTTGTTTTATTTTGGAACTCCGGGTGATCTTTGGCAAGATGTTTCTAATGAAAACCAAATGTTCACAGAATTCACAGCAGTTTATGGGGCGAGGCACAAAGATTCAATGGCAATGACAGCAGAGAGCAAGAACAGAAATGTGAATGTTTCTTTTACAAAAATGTGAAATAGTCAAAACTGTTGGCATCTGATCAAATGGATTTAAAATGGATTATGGCCCAAATTGTCATCATGGTTTTCTTGACCAGAGTGTTTGTTTTTTTACCTATCATAAAATAACACAAATAAGGATCATTATCTGTTAAGAACAACAAAATACTATATATCAAAAGTCAAACTATAATTCAGCTTTAAACTTTAGGCAGGAAACCATTTACAGTGATATCATTTACTCTCAGTCCATTCATTGAACAGACTTGATTCAATAAAGTAATTGAGTAGTCCGCGGACGTCGACAAGACCTTGTTTATGGTTCTCATAGATGATGACAGTGTTTCAGTAGGTTCACACTGCTGCCTGCTACCAGATTTAGCCAACATGTGGACATAATGAGGCAGGTAATTGGTCGAGCCGTATAGAGTAACAAAGAGGTGCATTTTGAGCCAGGAACACACGAGTGGTTTTGGTTCAGCAGTCGTTCAAAGAGCTGCAGCAGAGCTTGAATGCAGTGAGGAGTGAGCTTTAAAATGTCCCTCTGGGCTACACTGTAAAGGCAGCATGTGCTTTTAATTAAACGTATAATTCAACGAATATAAAACAGTACTAATGTAGTAACCACACTATTTTTGCCAGGAGGAAGTGTGAAATCTGAGAGAGCATGTGGGGGTAATGACACTTGGGTGACAATGGTCCTACAAAATTTGGTGATGAGGAATTATATCTGTTTTTAAAACTGAGAAAAAAGATGGATGTATTTTCAAGGAATATAATATAAATGAAATTCTTTATTGAAGCTTCAATCATAACTTTTGCATGTCTGTCGCCATCTCTGTTTGAAACAGGAAATTGCAGGTTACTTTACTCACATTTATTTATGTGTGTTAAAGTCAAATGATGTCAAACTGACATTTTACACAAAACCAAAACGGTTCATCATTTTAAGCGTACAGTTATCAGGGTTACAAAACAGTCAAATGTTCATGTACTTACTAAACCAATTTCTGCGTATTTTTTTGGAAAAGGCTACGAAGTACAACTTTAGCATGAATATAAAACTAGTTTCAGTATTTGCTGTTGTAATGTTTAGTGATTTGTTTCTGAAAGTATTGTTCAGATAAAAAAGTATTGTTTCTTTTTTATGACTTATACTCTTATTTGAATTTAGTTCCAACTTTTAACGTCCAAAGAGTTTCAATCTGCTAAAAATAGTTAATGTTTATTTGACAGATACTGTACAAAGACTATAGATTTATGAGAACATGAAGGATTCGTCAATGGACCTTTTTCACGTTTCCGGGTTTCTCAGCAGCGGAAGTCGTCATAGTTGTGTTCTTCGATACTTCTATAGCTGTGAATGGGAGATTACCACAAATATAATTTCTGCATCCTCATTTGCTCGAATAGCAAAAGAAAAACTCAATGATCGTGTTTTCACTACTTTCAACAAAAGGAAAAAGATTGAGAGTCTGAAATATTTTGTAGTAATTTGATGCAAAGGCAATTTAATACAAAGTATAGTTTTATAAAAGTACATAGCCTACTGTTAAATTAAAAAATGGAGGATTTACGATGCTGATGACCCTTGAACGAGTTATCACAGGCTTGTGAAAAAGGTCCATTGAAGCAAACCATCATGAAATATTCATTCATATAAGTGATTATAGTAATTTAATTTGAGATTTTCATTGAAAATAAATCAGAAATGCTTTCTTTATTACAGTATTTTATAAATAACCTATTAACTAAAACTGAAGCTTAGCTCTTTGAATTCTAGAGGCATGGCACACTTGATTTGATAGATGTTTTTTTGTGACCCTGACATGTTACGATCTGTAACTAGATGCTTGTTGATATGGCCGACTCCTAAAATGTGCAGTGGGATCTGAAATGTTCCCACACAAATCATTTCCCTCTAAATAGCCCATTTACGTGTTTACCCACCACATGGTGTGTCGAGCTGCGTTCGTCTGGACAATACTGACTCTAATGATGTTTGTTGAATGTGAACCGTACATGGAATCTGTCATCGACGTTTCCCTGTTTTTGCACACTTGCACTCATTTCAAGACATTGAATGGCATACATTCAAAGAGACTTCCCACAAACAGATAAAACAAAGAAAACACATGCACGCACTACAAAGAATGCGAAGCGAAGGTCAGCGTGGTTGATTCGGGGGGAAATGCTGTTTCTCCTGCCTTGCACACAGCACAGGTTTTCCTACTATTGTCATCGGCAAGATTGATAACAGACTCATTACAGCCAGGCAATTGTCAGCTTTTCCGGGCGAATTATAAAAAGAAACAAAAGAAATCCACACGCCCTCGCATTGTAACTGAGCTCTGGTGCTTCATTCCCTCGTGCTTGACTCTCGAGAGCAAGGAATGTTGGCATGGTGCGGAAAAACATATTGCAGAGAAAAGGGAAAAAGAGACATTTTCACATTCCATGTTAGTGTTTCCCGTTGTGTCAACACGTGAAGGGAACATGTTGAGTGCTCTTCACCTCATTTGAAATGTCTTATCTTATATCGTCGTCTCTGCAGCCTTTTTGAAGTCGTTCACACCTCTTTATTGCCACTGGATTCTGGCCAATTTTGGGATTTCGAATGCTAAAGCAGAGACGGTACATGGCCTAGTGTTACCAGTTTTACAATTCGAACACAATTGTTGAATGAAGTATTTAACTGTATGATGACATCATTGCATTAGATATGCAGCATCTGCAAACAAATAAAGCTTGAGCGTTTAATTTAGATCCAAACATTTTGAGACATTTTTGCAAATACTTTTACAAGGTGGCTAATTTTTATAAATGTATATTATCTAATTTATGCTTTAGTGTGATTTGCTTTTGACCCAGTAATGTAAGGTTTAGGGGTGGGTTTGGGTTTGTGAGTAGAGTTTTGGACGTTTCTGTAAGTACGGATTACATTGTATGTATTAGCCAACTCGTAATTTTTTATGAATTCCTGTAAGATCAGGTTGCTTAATTTAACACTGATGTCCTAAATGTAGACAACTATTGTTTGAATATAAACACCTTTAAGATAAAGTTGAACAACTAAGAAACTCACATGACTCTTGCTTTATTGTTTCAAACCCCCCGAAATTTGTTTACGTACATACTGTGCAATACAATTTGACATTACATTAACGAATGCAATAACATATATACATTTTTGTGCCATACAAGTTCATCCAAATATCACATGAACACAAATTATTAACTTTATATTAAAATGCCATCGTTTTACCTTCATATACAAGACCCGACTAGTTAAAGCTCAAAAAAACACAAACATCTATCATTAAAGTATACACAACTCCATTGGGTAAATAAATGTCTTCTGGATCAAAATGAAAAAAAATATATTAGCACGGACCATCAAACATGGTGGAACGTCAATCCTTTCAAATCTCATTGGTTCTTGCAAGCTTTGTGACTATTTTTCTATAATATTTAGACATGCAAAAAACAATCCGTTTTCAACTTTCAGTACACTGAAATAACGTTTTTTTACTCAACCAAGTGAATCTTTTTTGGGTAAGGCTTCAAATCTATGTTTTATAACCTGAGCCAATGAAAATAAAAAAAACACATTGGTTCAAGTTTTAAAATAAAGATTTGAATCCTTACCCAACATCTTTTTTATTGAATAAACCAATTTAATTAACCTATTAAAACCTTTTATCAGTGTAATTCTGCTATGATCTTCAAAAAGTAAAACGTTTCTCACACACATATCTTCCAAATACATTTCTTGTTTGTGTTCAGCGGAAGAAAGAAAGTCAAATACATCTGGGATGGCATGAAGGTGAGTAAATTAACTTTCCATTAAGTCTTCGGGTATACATCATACATACATTCTTCAAACCAGAACTGGCACAAGGATTATAAATGTGGGCCAAGTAAACAATTATAAACTACCAAAGTGTGTTCTTTCTTCGCATTGGTCCTGAACATCACCCGAAACACATGCTCTTTGTCAAATGAGGCATATGGCACTGTGCCCAATAGGACAGAGTCTGATAGAGTCCCTGTGTTGTACAATCGCATAGGGCCTGGCATGATGGATTGAGCTGTGGGGAAAGAGAGTGGTCTGCTGTATATCATCTACCTAAAGCCAGAATGCAAAACCACAGGACCCCTACTGACAGCTTCATTATTTACTGTTACTATCGGCCATGGGAATGCTATGAGCCTCTCCAGTTCCAAGCTCTTTTGAAACTGTATCCAGAAATATTGTTCAAGACGTTTTTTGAATGGAGTTAATTGTGGGCTTGACTTTGTCAGCCAAAAATTGTGACAGTATGGCTTGAACAAGCATGTGAACAAATGAGATTTGTGAGTTTTGGCGGAAAGGAAGATTTTCATTAAATAATTATAGAAATCCTGTGTGCTTCCTCAGAAACATGTTGTATATTGCGTTCAGTGATCCATCAAGGAAAGAAAATCACGTGTATAAAACAACATGTGACCAAATTATGACATAATGTTCATTTGGGACCATTTAAGGTCCTGAGAACTCATGCTCAAGCTGGAGCTGAGTCTAAACAGATGTCCAGGTAGCATCACCCTCAAACATCCCTGTATTACGAAGTGCCGCCTCTCTTCTGTTTATTTTGGTCTGTCTATTTCTGGATGCTTCTAACCCAAACTACACTACAAAAACACAACTCTTACCCCCAACCGAAAAAACAGGGGAGGAACCCCCAACTCCCCGGGGGAACACATTCCTCTCCATTAGCTGATCCGAAACCCACTTCCTGTGGGAGTAGGGCGCCGCCATTGCTCTTGGAGCCAGGGCCCTCCAGAACAGGAAGTAATCCAGCGAGTAGAGGAATTCATCATTCAGAGGCTCTCCACACATCTGACGACGACATGTCAACGATTTCCCCACCTCCGTCACACACGCACACTCAAACACACTCCGCTCCTTATCTGAGCATGTGTCTGACCTCTGCAACCCGGTCTGATGATAAGGGATTACATAGAGGATGTGCTTGAGCGAGGGAGGAAACCTAATTAGATTCTCTTTCTTTCTCGCTCTGTACGTGCATATGTGTATACATGTAAAATTGTGGCCTTTAATACAGGTCAGGTAAATCTTCACTAAAAATGTATCATGCTAATATGTTCTAGAGTAAACAAATGCTACAGTACCAGAAAAGTGTTTGGGTCGTTTAACTGAAAGCATATGGAGCATTGCCATTTCTCCCAAGCTTGTGTTTAGTCTCCTCCCCCTTTGCTATAAACAGCAATATGTATGTATATATAAATATATAAGTTTTTTCACAGGAAGATGTCAGAGAATCAACTTCCTGTTAGTGGCAGATCTGCCGGGTGACCCGGACCCCATTTTTCCATTGTCAGAATTTAAGCCTACAACACAAAACCCACCTGCAGAATCGTTGAACCCAAACATCTGGAAACAAAGTATACTTTAAATGTGAAGAGAGATGTTTGCTTTGTTTGGAAAAAGCTATACATTATAAATAAAAATTAGATTTGTTTTATTTTATGAATGAAACATTGATATTTAATCATGCAAAACTTTGTACCCTAACTCTAGGATATTCTTTGTGGTTGATAGAGCTTTTCATTGAAAGAGTTTACCAATAGCCGATTATTCAGAGTGATATCCCTTGTTTCCGATTCTGAAGATTAAATACATTTTCTTAAATTTATGAATGTTAATTAATCATATAATGACTATTAATCTTGAACATCAAACTGGTGATGTTTCTAAAATAAAAATATTTATAAAGCGCACAAATTCCTTGCACTTTCCTGTCCACCTTTGATTGACAGGATACATCTGCCTTGATCATAAGCTGCTTTCGAACTATCCACCGATGGTGAAAAATAGCTTTTAAATAACCAAATATAGAAAAAAGGGATGCACTAAATACATCGGCCAATATAAGGTAATCATCGGTGCGTTTCTAGTCTATATATTTTGTTATTAACCATTCCTAGAGCGTGAAAAAGTAAAAAAACAAGTCCCTATGGACTAACACTGTGTCTACCCCGGACGCAACATGACAACCTGCTTTTTTTTAATGGGTTTTTCACGTCTCGCCGTACAGTGTTGACAATTTGTGAAATTATAATGGGTTCTAATGCATTTCTATTGTCTTTTGTTCTGTCGCGAAATGAATCAGCTTAAGCGAAAATCAATGATTAATTAATTCAAATCTTACATTAGAAATAACAGCAATAGTTATTTATGGTTTATTGAGTCCATTTTAAAGACCAATAAAGTTCAGTCATTAATTAACTTTTTTTCATTATTCCTTTAATAAAGTCCTTTACTAGAGTAGGTCTTTTCAACCTATTTACAGAATAACTGTAAAAAAAGGCCTAAATAAATAATATGATTAAAATCATAAGAAAAATGTATATATTAAAAACATAAAAGTATTGAATATATAATATATTAAATGTAGTTGAATTAGTATTAATATTAATACATATTTTATAAATATAAATATTTATATAAATATATATATAATATTTAATTAACTTTAATAAGTATAATAGTATACAACAGTGAGAAACAAAAATATAATAATGAGACCTAATAGAAGAAAATTTCTATTTTTAATTTTTCATTGTATAATTGTATAATTTGGCTGTTCCTCAATTTTCGGATGGGGGTCCCTCAGTTGAAAATTATCATTCTTGGGGGTCTATTCTATAGTAATGGGGATGTGTGGAAAGTGGATACTAGTCACAGGACAACTCATTTTTTCAATTGTACAATCTGCATCCTCCCAAAATGTTTGTACAGTTTGTCTGTGCCTTTGACCCTCCGGCGATGACAGTCAGTCTATCTCTCTTCAGCAAGCCCGGTATTCAGGCCTTGGGGGTTTTGTGGCTTTTTCTCCTGTGAAATTCATGACTATGGGTCGGAAAGCTTCACACCCTATCCTCTGCCATACATTTTGATGCTATTCCTGACCACCATCTATTATCACCTGAGGTAAACCTTCACACTCTTTGTTTCAAGATCCTTTTGGGCATACCAGGCCTATTCTTCATGGAATTACGTTAACAATGACTTTTATTAATAGGCTTATTTATTATTGAACTATACCAACAAAGACTTACCACAACATGCCAACACGGACAGAAAGATCTTGTCCTTATAACCGTGCTTTCCACAGACTAAACCCTATGTGTGCCAACGACATTGTTAATCTTACTTGATTTAGACTTTTCGACTGCTAAATTATAGGTCATGGCTAACAAATGAGGACGTGAAAAGGGCTGTTTATGTGGCGGCGCTGATTTGCCTACATAATATCCAACCGCGCTGTGATATTAAGGGATGAAGCCCTCGCTGAGGAGACTGTCTAAACAAATCAGAGAGCGTGTGAAAACAAACCAGCATGTTGTGACTGGAGCTCACGTGAAACGTCTCGGTTCCTCTGCCTGTTTATAAAACAAACCTCCTTCAGCCAGGAACTGTGAGCATCTGCACTCCGCAGGATCGTCTCTTGACTACCTTACGACTCCAAATGCCTGTCATGCCACTAGCGTGTTCTTTGTGAGAGGTTGAAGGGGGGAGATGTAAGGGGGCAGATGTGAAGCAATGCTTGTGTGTTGGGGGTGGGTGGTGAGAGTTCGTAGCAACAAGTTTTCCCCTTAAACGATCTGCACCGGAACATGACCTGAATTTATGATCTGGCTGATTGTAGCAAGGATTGGGACAGATCCAGAAGCCATGGAATAAAGCATTTTACATGCAGAGACATCAGATGTGACTTGATGAAGGGATAGTTTGCCCATTCTCTTTCTTCTGCAGAACACAAAAGACAATATTTTTAAGAATGTTGGTCACCGAACATTCGCGATACCCATCGACTTGCATTGGTTTTGTGTCCATGAAAGTGAATGGGAACCACCGTTGTTCGGTTATTAACATTATTCAAAATATCTTCTTTTGTCTACTGAAGAAAGAAAGTTATACAGGTTTGAAATGACAAGATGGTTACTAGATTTTCATTTTTGGGTGAACTATCCCTTATAAATCAACAACTCAGCAAGGTGTTTTTGCGATGACGGTTGAGTCGGCATTATGGTATTGTGTCTCTCAGTTAAAGATTTGGGAGGGTCGTCAGTTTCACAGTTTTTGCATTCTAACATTTGTGTTGGCATTACTGCATTAGTGTCAATCCTGTTGCCTGAGTGATGTTATTCTTTTCAAGAAGGACCATAAACACACAGGATAGTAGAGGTGAATGAGCAGTGTGCTAAATGCTTGACGGATGGGCCCTGCTTTGTCTCCAATTGACCGTGTGACATCAGCGATGTGAGGCCCGTGTCAGTAACGTGGCACTAATGGCAGCCTAAGCTACGGTTCCTGACTGAGCAATCTATTAGCGCCTAATCGCCACGGCTATATATCCTCAGCCAACCAGCTTTGCATCTCAGTGTGTCTGTGAAACAGAAATCAGCTGAAACGAACATCAACGGGCATCTTTTATAAAACCCTATCCTAGTACGAGAACGGATTTTAATTCCTTAAGTTCCACATTTCAATGCACCAGAACTATTGATTTTGAACAAAAAATTAAAACATGGCTTTTAAGAGATAATGACTGATGATTTCCATTGTAAAAACCAGGTATAAACTCAGCACTTAAAAATATCTATGAAACTAAACATACAGATTCAACCGTTGTCTACGTATCATACGCGACATGTTACAGTATCCGCACAAAGGCCATTTAACACTTTGATATAAACACAGTATTCCCGACACAGGCCCTCGGGAAAGATGGATGGCTCCACTTCCGCATATTATCTCGTAGAGCTCTGACATTTGTCAACAGAGGAAATGTAGCGATTTCCTCCAACAGGCCCAGATACATGTGTATCATCATGTGGGCCTTTGAACTTCTTTATTGTTTGGATGTGATTCTTATCCTCCACTCATAGGCAGACCTCAGAGGCACCACTATTAGAGACGGTCCAGAGAGACTCGAGCACAGTCAGAAAATGAGCTCTGCTTTACACAGCCTAGTTTGGATACTACAATGGCAAAATGGACCACCATTCCTGTACTAGATGGGATTTTCACAGAATGCTCCACAATAGTCTAGAATATATCTACTGGGGATAGTGCAGGGGATACTTGACTTGTAAATGAGTGACTTCTTTTGTAACCTTTGTAACCTTTAAAGCTGCAATCTGTCACTTTTGCCTCTTTTGCCTCTTTAGCGCCATAGATGTTTGAAACTTAAAACTGTGTATTACTTTAAGTACTGTTTTTTATGACATTTTGCCCGATAGCTTAAATTAAAAATCTGGTTTTAAAGCTTAACATCGGGGTAAGATAAGGCAAAAGCTTTAAGTATTGAGTATTATGTACTTGCTCAATGGCTGATTTTTTTATATTTAACAAAAAGAAGTTACAAATTACATCTTTAAAGGGATAGTTCACCCAAAAAATAAAAATTCTGTTATCATTTACTCCAAATCGGTACAAATTTCTTTGTTCTAATGAACACAAAGAAAGAAATTTGGAAGAATGCTTCAAACCATTCTTGGTCACCATTGACTACAATAGTAGGAAAAATAACTGTATTTTTTTTTGTTCTGTTAAATAGAGAACACTCATCAAAACATAGATTTCACACATCCATACTGTAAGAAACTGTACTAAACACAGCCATATTCATCGCAACACACCTTACAATTTAGACCCAAACTACAGCATTATCCTGACGTATGAGCGACTGGATGTGGAGCTGAAAGCACTGGGCTTAACCTTCGCAAGGGTCACTCGATAAATTCTGACTTAACAATTTCTCCCGTATCCACTGATCAATACCGACCGCAGCACACTTCCTCATGCCACCGTGGCATGGCGCAACATCAAGCGTTTCATTTTATTGCTATTTATTTTTCACTTTCATTGCGTTTTTCATCTTTTCTTCTCTCAGGCTTAAGGAGAAACTGTGTCGTACCCCAGGCGGCGAGCAATTATTGAAATGGGACCCAGGTGGCCTGCCATCGGTCTTGCCACTTGAGCAAGGCGGCAATGCTTTGACGGCTAATCGATTAGTGCTCTCCTGAAAGCAGCGTTGTGAACTTTGACCCCCCGGATAAGGTTCCTGCCTGACAGCTGACATGGGGAGTGCTTTACTTGACTGAATTAGAGAATGCAATGTTTTTTTGATTTCTCAGCATTTATTACTCCACCATCAGGTTTTTTATTCTTTTGCTTTGAGCAGGTATTTGAACTAAGACAGCACAACATCCTCATCAAACTAAATCTCAATCAATGAAGGGTACTTGATGTTGCCAACTGCGCATCTCTCCATAACCCCACAACAACCCAGACACGCCCAAAGAGACGCTGTTGTTCCCTGAGCTAATACGCTGTGTTTTGATCTCAAAATCTTGTTTGCCTCTCAAGTCAACAAAGAGATGGCACCAACGTAAACCTAAACTATGTCATTATGCAAGAAGAAATTATTTGAAAATGATGGTCACAATAACTTGGACAAACACAAGCTCAAAACCCATCTCAAAAATGGACGTCTAATCTTTAATCTTCCATGTCAATTTGCATAAGCTGCTTTACTGCTTTATCAAGTATCTGTGCAAATATCAACGGATACGAGGGGATGTCACACTATGGTTATTGCAAGGGTCACACAAAACAACTGATATGGCATGTAAGTAGATGTATGCAAATAGGTATAACTAAGCAGCATTGACACAACACACTCCACATTCGACCACCCAGCCCAAGTCATATGCCCGTGATCTTGGCTTCAAGTGCATCTATGATTTAAGTCAGCATTGTCTTGCAAAAGCTATATCTGTGTATGTTTATTGTTTTACAGCCATGTTGCATGTTGCCGGGGACAACCAAGACCATGAATAAGACCATCGATCAGGGCAGCTGGCGCAGGGGGAGAAGGGGCCCGCAGGGGGGACAACAATGCTGTGCTCTGCGGGACACTGGTCCTCTCTTCCTGGAGCGCTCTGGAGGGGAAGTCGTCTCTCGAACACCCTCCATGCCTGATCGCAGGACTGACCTGCCGAACAGGAAAAGCTCACTGGTCCGCACAAAAGGAGCCAACGGTATGGCCAGACACATTACATCATCTCCCATCAAGGACAATCCATGATGAAAATGCTGAAATTAGATGCTAACCGTGTTCCCGTCACAGTTTTGTTCACAGACACCGACAATCAGATGTTGCGAAGAGGAAAGGGGTGGGATGGCAAGGATGCGAGGACGCGGGCGAATGCATTAAAGTTGGCCCGAACAGCAGGAGTGGCAGCTGTGGCCGAGTTCAGCCATTCTTCTTTTCATTGTGACTCAGTTGTGAGAGGAAAGCGCCCGAGGACATGAAGCTGCACGGCTCACACTGGCACCAAAGAGGAGGGCACTTTGTGTTTGTACTGTGCCAATGTGAATTTTAGAAATACAGCACAGCTGAGAAGCTCAGGGGGACAAAGCTTTTCAATTGTAAGCGGTTGTGGTTTCGAAGACCGGCATCCCAAAAAACTCAGGACGAAAACAAAAGCACATAAAAAGACAAGGGGAAATGAGAGAGTGCTGCAGCCCAGTGTTGAAAGAGAGAGGTCAGCTTGACTTACCGCCAGTCTGATCTTGTTTTAGGATATTGTCACCACAGGGCCTGCCATGTAATTGTTGGAAAGATGCTTTATATATATTCTCGTTATCACGTGGTGGTGGTCAATAAGCCAAGAATCTTTATGAAAGTGTCTTAGAAAGGGCATGCAAGTGTTGCTGGGGTGACTACAGATAGATCATTCAATAAGAGAGGAAAACGAGTTTTACCACCACAAAGATTATCTACACACAGATACTGTAAGCTTGAAGACAACATGATATGTCATTTGCAACTTATTTTCAATTTAGACAACTTATTCTGTGGGAAATATTTTCGGATTTGATTGGATAATTATGATTGTCTGTGGATATTACTGGTTAATATATAATTCCCCACCAGCAGGTGTGTCATTTCTAAGGAAGAGAATCATTACATTCCTAAAAATGTCGCAACAAATACCACGCAAAAGAGATTTTACCACATACTCTCAAGAGGATGTCAAGGGGCTTGCTGAGAGAAGCAGATTCAAACAATGAGTGATGAGCAATGTTTCTCAAAGATGACTGCGGTGTCGGTCGCCTGTTAAGCGGTAGAGCCGTCCACACACATGGAGTGTCCCCCCTGAACCAGTGTCTCGTTCCAAAGCTCCAGATTGGCCCTCCCCTCTCCACTCCTACAAATTTTGAAGACCTCACTTTACCCGGGAAACCCACAGACTTACTTTAGCGAGAACCGAGAAATATGTCATATCGGAGGCTGCGGAGAGCTTGATAAAACACGGGTTATGCTTTTTAAGTGACCATGTGGCTCCATCTGTTAAGAATTCAAACCAGCTAAATAATTAGTTGTGGCAGCCTGAATGAAAAAATCAATGTTGTGTAGCATCCACAGCTAACTTTACCGCCTTTATTGTACAGAAAAGAAATGCTGGATGATACTTGATTTTATCCATTGTGTATTACAATAGTACTGTTTATTTTCAAGCTTGTTTTGTTTGTTCACGTTATATCCATTGTGTTCTGTGAAGGAAAGACGTGTGTTTCATCATGCTATATCACTTTGATGGCATGAGCTTTATTTTCCTGGCTAAGTTCACCCTTCACTTCCTTCTCCAGGCAGTGCCATAAAAACATAATCACACACACGTTCAGGGTTGGCGGTGCCCGGTCCACCAGCACCCCACCGCCTGTCTTAGATGTGCTTTCTGTGGACGCAACCATCCGTTAAATCTGACAAGGTTTGCGTTTTTATTCAGACCCTGCTATTAATAATGGAGTGATGTATGGCTGCAATGTCCAGAACCTCCCCCACTCTTACATTCTCTCCATATACTCAGAAGTGCTGACGTGCTACCTGAGTAACTTTGCCACGTTTTTGTCTTTCTGAACAAAACTCATGAGGCTCAGTCACCCACAAGCTCGAGCTGTATCAGGTTTTGCTGTATTACTTGCAGTCATTGGTCTGAAGTTCACACACAAACTGTTTAAGCAGCCGAAGCATGCTTGCGGTGAACGGCGGGGGCTCGAAACTTCTCGTGAAGGAATCCACCCGGGGCTGGGGTCTGGTTCTGCAACTGACAAATCTGCAAACAGCCGAGCATACGGCCTGTCAATCATCCTCGCCACCATCCCCAGAGGGTTTTCCTCCGCAGCGACCCCCACTTCCTTCAAAAAAGCTAAATCGAGGAAGAAGGTGAGTATAAAGAATTCCGGGACTATATTGGACCTACTAGCTTCAGGCACTGGCACTGAAGCTTCTTACAAAAATACACATTCGCAGACACCTCCAGGGTGGAGAATAATAAGGGCACCTCCGTGTCACCTTCCTCAGTACAGTCCTCTAAACAGACCTGCCAAATGCATAGATATCTGCAGAAGGGCTACCAACCGGTAGACACTGTGTGAATATGCAGTCTTCAGAGAGAGAAAAAGAGGCTTCCATCTAGTCTTTCATGACTCTATCATCTATCTGCAGAGAATAACGTGCTCCATTTTTGAGTGCTAAAGGAAAATAGTAAAGACTGACAGCTACCAGAGCATCCTCCATCATTCCCTGCCTGAATGGTGACAGTCCATCAAATCCCTGAGGTCCAGCTGTCCCCAGACCCCTGTCATTGTGAGACCAGTCCGGTACCCAAAAGACTGGGCGTCGACCCCGAGACTACCGAAGCAAGCAAGTGGATCATACCCCTTTGGAGCCTTCCATCAAGCTGGCAAAGTTAACATCTCATGTGTCACCCCTCCTCCACGAACTTCCCTCTCAAGTGATGGAGAGGCGGACAGTATGGAAATTAATAGCACGCTGATGGAAACCGTCGGAGAGCACTTTATAAAGACCATTTGAAGTCCTGACAGAACGGATCGGTTTCAGAATCTTTTGAGCGACGCCTCAAAAGCACGATTTCAAAACAGCTCTCCTCGTGGCTGCGAAAGGCGGCAGCGATATGTACAAAGAGCTCTGCTAAATTATGTTGAAAAAAGAAACACGGCCAGGAATGTTTACCACTTACCAGCCCTAATGAAATTACACGTGCACAAGCTCGCACACATGCAGCTTCGCAATGGGAAATTATACACGTCCATTACATTGGGAGGGGCGAGGGACGTGACTGAATCTGTCTATTGAGCGAGAGGGTGGTTGGGTTTCCTGGCCAACAGCGTCCATTTCATTTTAATGGCATTGCTAATGCAAACGCACCGGGTCAGGGGCTGGGTGGGTGCGTGGTGGTGATTTTGGAGCCGTGGGGGGGATGGGCACACAGCAGTCCATTCATAGATACACAGACTGTGAGGTCAGGTAAAGGGAGCGGTGTTCTAGCAGTGAGATATTAATGACGGTTAAGTGAGAGGAGCTCTTTCCATTGGCACCCAAACCAAACCACAGTTCCATCACCCAGTGGATGCAGTACATGTCCTCTGCCACCCTTACAAAACATTTATGTTGCGGTACAACGGTATGATGATGGTATCAGAGTTTATTACAGTTTTAATACTTGATGCGTGTACGGTTTAGTGAAGCAAAAAAGAGAGTATGAAAAATTCCGGGACTTTTTTCCAACAAAATGTTGCTAACTATCAAAAATGAGCTCATTATTTATAATAATAGGACAACAATTAAAGGAGGCCATGTTAAAGGGATGCTTTGACATTGACTTTACCTTTTATAAGTCAGAATGTGAACAGGTACAGTATGTGTATAGGCACTTACATGACTTGATACATATTGTCGACTTTTTATCAAACGTTGACTTTAAAAAAAGAAAACTTGACTTCTCACAAACATATAGCCTACATACTATATGACCCTATCCACGCTCCTTGTTTAAGTGGGATGATTGCCCAATGCATCATAGGGGGCTGGTAATGCAGGGACACATCTGTGTATGTAACATATCCCGGGGCAAGGCCATTTCTTCCTAACGCTACTTCAATTCCAGTCCTTAAAGATCCAAGAGGCATGGTTCAGAAGTACCGTGTGTGTGCCTGCCACCCCTTTAAACACCGCCTGAGGGCACTTGGCTTGGACCACCGCAGAGCAAGTCTGTCTAAAGGTAGTGGGTTCGGTTTGTGTCCAACGCAAGCTAATTCATGAACAAACCACCCCGGCTGTAATTTTCAAATGCAATGAACAGAACACAAGTTGGTGACATATTGCCTGAGTTTTAAGAAAAGGACTGAAAGCGTCTGGCGAAAGATTTCTATTGTGTACGGATTAGGCGCGGGTTGAAACTGGGGGCCTATTGTGAATTAGCATCAGATGTAAATGTTGAGCTTCCTAATGATGGAAGGTGCAAAAAGAGATCCAAAATAGGATAAATGAATAAAACATCCTCAGTTCTCCTCTCAGGTTTTTTTTCTGCCTTTCTCTCTGACACAAAGTCAATGGTATGAATAATTCACTGCACTCTCTCTCTCTCGCAGAGCCACGGGTGACCTTTCCCCACAGGAAGTGGAATCGAAACACAACAATGGGCCCCAAGCGCAGGGGGATCCCAGCTAACGGGACACTCAAAACACAGCGGGGATACAGAGAGCTGGCGGATCACATACATTATACATTCATAAATTATTCAGTTACAGTACCTAAAATTCACATTGAATAAATACAGCCACCCACATGCTGCAGGGGGAAGACCAAAGGGAAGACTCCGGTCCAACATCAAACGTAAATGGATTTAAATAACTGCATCATTGGAAAGTGTGTCTTGCCTGTACAAAACATTACAGTAATAAGAAGACAGTTTACTTAGTGTGGTTATACAGTGCAAAACCAACAAGAGTGCCTTGCTTAACCTAATATCATGAACTAAACAAAATTAATGTGTCTGCGGAATCAAATTATACAGCTTCTGAATATAATAGCAGGAAATCTAATATTGTTTGTTCATTCTCTTATCATATTGTCATGATTTACATGATATTTAGGTTTGGAAGACTTTCTGCGTTAAGTATACGATGCACAGTATGCTAATTTTCGAGTCGACAGAAAACTATCCCAAAATGCTCTTGAGTTGACCTTCTGTTTTCATGAATCGCAATTCTTAACATATCCTTCTTGACACTTTATTTAATCTGAAAGCCATGGGAAAAAATTGAAAAAAAAACTTATAGACAAGATAACTCATAGAATTGCATATGCAATGTAGTGAACTGGCAACATTGTATTATACTATCTTTAAAAGATTTGACTAATGTGTACTAATGTGTATATTTTAATAATAATTTAAAGGGAATAATTGCCTAAAAATATAAATATTAATAATAAAACGAGACATATTTTTCTCACTTTCTCACCTGCAAAAAAAGTCACATAAAAAGGAAGTGACATCAATGCCCTAGGAGTGGTCCATCCTGTCTGCCATTCTGAGCTCAGGACAAAATTCTAATTCAGCAGGAAGCAGTGATCATCATGTTCACACACAGAACACCTTATCATATAAACACACAGATTTACATGAGCCTCGCATCCATATAGCCCAAAATATAGTAATGAAATAACATCACTCGTTGAAAATGAATTTCACACATCTGTCTCTCATGGGAAAGGCAGGTTTTGTGTTCAGTTGCTGATTTCCCAAGAAGATAAACTGCAGCTTTAGATAACTATAACCATGCACACTCACACATAAAACATTGCCAGAGCTGTACAGCAGCGGTTAGTCTATCTTCAGGGTTCCAACACAGCGTATAACAAACTAATTTCAGGCACTCTTTATATTTATATTAAATAACATCTGTACGAATCATAAATAAAAAAATGCATTACGTAAATTCGTTCAAAAGAACGTGTCTTACAGAGAACGCAGAAAAACACCTTGTCAATGGATTGAAAGCAATTTTAACCAATGAAAGTCAGAAAAAAGCCTCTAAAATCTGTTCTTCTGAATAAAATGCTCATTGAAAAGCTAAAGCGATTGACTGACAGGTGCCCAATCCTCTTATGAGGTCCTGGATGGTAAGGGAGACAAGGCTTTTTTCAGCAAGACACAAACAGACATTCTGCCACTTATAGCCTTTTGCGTTCTCTCTACACACACAAATCCTTATCGCAGGCCGCTGGTTATTCTGTGGCACCAAGAGTGAAATGAGTTAATATAACCGAGTTACTTGCTACTTTATTAGACGGCAACACAATACTTGCTTTATATGGAATTGTAAAAACAATCTGAACCTAGCTGATGTGAGCGATTTAAATCAGACCGTAATAAAGAAAACATCAGAGACTGTCAGACTTTAAATCTTTTACCTCATAAATGGTAATCCTAAGAGTATCTATAACACTTTTATACGTTTTGCAGAACTCCACATGGTAACGTATTATTTATTAAACCACCAAGATAAATATTTTGGGAAGAGAATAACTTTGTGTTATGTTCAGTTTTACAGGGAGATGCTTATACTGTATATGATGGTGAGACCCTATAGTAGTTTGTCACTACTATACTTAACAGTAACTGAACCATCCCATTGTCTTAAAGGCAAAAATACATTGTCTAGACAATTGTGGTATCTCACTACAAACAAATAGCCCGATTTAATTCAAGGCATACGCAAAAAGAGAACTGAACTGAGAAGCAGACATTGATGGAAGGATGCTGAAATGATGTTTCTTTGAAAAGAATCTAGACTGAGAGAGCGAGACACGTACGGCCCTTTTGGGGTCAACCAGGCGCATGATAGGATTGTCGGCCATGAACTACAAGTCTTTAACCGTATATTAACTTGGAGAGGTAGAGGGTGACGGTGTTATTATCTGCTTTCCTGGCTGGGATTAAGTGGGCCACACGCAGCCTGTCACAAAGAGCTGCTGCTGAGAAAGCACGAGGAACCTCACGGCGCTACACTGACAACTGAGATATCTCTCTCTCTCTCTCTCTCTCTCTCTCTCTGCCATTCACTCTTTTCTGTCTTCTTTCTCACACTAGCATTACTTCTTTCTTCAATAGGCCAATCTGGACAGGATTAACCTAACAATGGTCGTCTTAGTCTAATTTGAGACAATCGTATGCTCAGCAGTGGATGCTGCTAATTAAACTATTAATGTCACAGGTTTGGCCCGTCGGTGTGGCCCACATTCAGCTCTCAATGTTTAAAGTATTTGGACTCTTAGGCTTAACCAACAGCACACCAAAATAATGCAAACACACTTTTTAAGCAAAACGTTTTGGAAAAATAAATCTTTGGTTTTGAATTGTACTTGATGTGGTTTAATCTGAAGAAAAGTATTGTTTTAAAAGTTGTTGTCAAACGTTGAAATATAGTTCCAATTTAGCAAATTTAGGAACTCATACACCTCTAAAAATGACTTGACAAATGATTAAAGCTGCAACGTGTAACTTTCACCTCAATATCGCCATCTCTGTTTAAAAAGAAAAATTGCAGGGTTACTTTATCGCTGCTGTCCTTTTGAAACCTTTGAAAATGTCCATATTTTTTTTTACATAAATCTTTGTTATGAGTCACCCTTTATGTTTGTTGGGTTTTGAAAATGTCTTTCCAGGAAAGGTATTTAAAGTTCTTGTTAACTTTGACAACACAAATCCTTTAAAGAGAACAGTGTTTTTCCCCTTCCTGAAAACATTCCAGGTTTCTGTAGGACAGCGACAATGTGTTTATGTGGATTGAAGTGAAATGTCGTCACATTGAGATTTCTTTACATTTTAATTGATAAATCCTTATTTTAACCGTTCTTTCACAATAACTGCCTTTTTTATTTTTGACCAAACAAAGTGATGAATTGCAGCTTTTAAATGAAGATTTTTTTTTTTTAGAAGATTTATAGCATCATTTGTTTGGGGATGACGACATCACGTTATCTAATCCAATGACATTGATGCATTTTTTGTTTAAGTACCAAAATACTTTTTGGAGTCTTTGTTTTGGTGTATTAAAAAGTCAAAACTGAGGCTGCCAAAATAAACTCTGTACTCAGTAAAAATGGCAATGAAAAATGTAATTGACCACACTACATACAAATTCAATCAAAATCACACCCAACATTTTAAGAAACTGCTTTTCCTAAAGATAAATTGTGTTCACATGCCATGAACTTTTAGCTTAGAGGTGCATTTTTTCAGCAGGCCATTAAATGTAAAATTCAAGGGCACAGTGACCCATTTCCCTCCATCAGCTCTGTGAATGTTGTTTTGGTTAGTGAACAGAGATCCAGATGTTGAGCTCTGAGCAGTGAGAGTCAGGCCAGCCAAGAGAGGCTGAGAACCAAGTCTTGGGGGTACAGGAAGTCCCACGGTATCCACGGGAACTCTCACATTCCATTCTTTGCCGGCCCTCTGACAGCTCTGACATCTCCCAGCATGGGCTCACCGCGAGATCCCACAGAGGATAGAAAACCTCCGAAATGGGAAGATGAGACTTGCAACTAGTGATATTTGTTTATAGTTGTACAAACTACGGTTTATGCGGACCAAATTGCACACGCCACCTGATAACATCTTAAAAGTCTGCTGGCACATTATTAAAGTAAAGTATTGTAGCATGTTACGGTAAATGTACTACTTTAAAAGACATTCTCACAGATATAAAGCCATTCACGAACCCCGCCTACGCTAGAGGATTCAACATCCCAAATATAATAGGTTGCCTGTAAGCGGAGATGTTTGAAACGAGCCGACAGGAAAACAACTCGCGACCAGTTGACATGCTACCGTCTTCCAGACAGCGCACTGTCACTTCCTCTAAATACACGGCTGCCTTTGAAAAATAATGAAAATGTTTCTCCCATAGCTAACTTGAGGGATACAGCTACTTATCCCTAGTTGTTTGGCATCCTAAACATAAACAGAAGTAAGAAGGGAGGGTCTGGAATAAAACGAGACGTGAACAATAGAAATTCAGGGCTGCCAGGGTTGCGGAGCGGAGGGAGGTGGGGGTGGAGGCCCTGAACTGAAAGTGATTAAACCGAGAGAAAGAAAGGAGAAAGTGAGGAGGCGTCTATTAGATGTCAGTGTGCCTTTGTGTCCGCGTCAATGAGAGGGAATTAAAGTATTGAAAATAATCTTTGGGAGCCGATGAAAGGTCAGACCTTTGGAGAGCGATAGGCTGAGGGGAACATATGGCCTGACAGAGTTGCTAATGTTATACCGAGGGTTTAAGACGCTACCACACACACAGAGAAAGATTCAATGCTAAACAGCAAATTCACATTTGAAATAACGTTTTAAAAATTTAATTAAATTGATGGATCAAATAGAGTATTTTTGAACGATATCAGATTTTCAATTAACGGTTATTGCTGTTGATATTATCGTGAATCTATTTTGCTGCTTTTAAAATAAACAAATAATCCTATCATCAAATTTATTATTTGTTTGTTTATCTTTTGTTTTCTCCTAAAATTCAAGTGTAAGGATTTGAAAGAGAGTTTGTAACCATTGTGACTTCAAACAGGTGCTGAATTATTTACGATATTATCATAGAGCTAACATGATATTGATAACCGCGGTTTTTAATATCACGAATATTGCCAATACCAGTATAATGTGTCACCCCTGCTGTGAACAGTTTCGTTTTGTGATACTTTTGTGGAAAAACTAAAAAATGGCCGTCGGTTAGTCAACACGGGTTTGTCTGATAGGTCATAGATATCCTTCAATAAATGGCACGGCTGGATGTTGTTTGTTTACAAACGCTGTTTACAATATAAATCTCGGTAAATACAAAATTAGTTGTTTTAACAGCATAATAAGGGTTCATTAGTGTTTTTAACACAGATTTGAAGTAGCCGTGTTCTTTGTGTGTCTAATTAGAGCATCACTCTCAATGCAGAACCAGCAGAATTAAGCGTAGCCAGACTAATTACTAGTGCGAAATCAAATCGGCTCCTTGAAAGAAGTGCGCGCTAATGAGCCCTTATTAACCGAGCTAAATAACTCAGAGGAAAAAGCCAGAACTCGGATTTATTTTCTTAAGGAAACGTGTTTAGCAGAAACAGTTAGTCATAATCGAGAAGGTTTCATTGAGCTTGCAAGACAACGTTTAGCTGTCAAGAATGCATACCAAAATTAGGTTATGTTTTCTTTTTTTTGTACCTTCCTTACTTTTTTGTTCTTCCCTGCGTGACCCATTTCTCTCGGCTGCGGAAACATGCGTCGCGAGTCGAGTGACACAATCAGATCAGATCACAACATCTAAACAATTTCACCTTCGTGACAAGCACTTGATGGCGTACAGAACATTATTCTATATGCAAAAAAAACATGTGGGAGGATTATTAAACTGATGGGGAAAATTAGGGCTGTGAGAGAAACTGACGCACAGACGTGTCACAACTATTTCTAAAACAATTTAGCATTAATGTTAAATTAGAAATTCTTAATCAGACTTTTTAAATTAATTCTTCATCATTTTGTTTATCCATCAAATTTATTCAGGACTAAATGTTACAGATACAAATGAGTAGAATGCACAGTCTGCCAGTATTGATTGAAACAAGTCTTTCAAGACCACATTATCTTAACTTTCAATTATTATATTTATTCACCCTCATGTCATTCAAAACCTGTGCATGGCTCTTTCTTCTGTGTAACACAAAAGAAGATACTTTGGGAAATGTCTTAGTGGTTTTGTGTTCATACAATGGAAGTCAATGGGCTTAATGTTGTTTGGTTACCAAGATTCTTCAAAAATTATATTTTTTGTGTTCTGCAAAAGAAAAAGAATCATACAGGTTGGGAATGACATGAGGGCGAGTAAATGATGAACGAAATTCAGTTTCAGTCAGTTTCTCCAGCAGGTTCATATGGAGTCAGTGAAGTTTAAAGGTGTGCATGTGGAAGCCTCAGCTGGCCCCCAGGAGTTCTGACCCGATTCGTTCAACTGAAGCATAAACTGTGTTGGCTGCCCACGACCGAACACATGAGTCAGGTATGGGGGGTGCGGGAGATCTGATGTGTCAGACTTCGGTCGAATAAACAGCGTCGGTCACACCTGAGCCCATTCTTTAGGAAAGGGTCAGCGACTGAAACTGAACAACTCCAGCCGTCCAACTCTTACTGCTGTCTAAACTTCAAGCCAACAACCGAAGCAGAGAAAGTGGGAAACCCTTCTTTTTCTCCTTAATTTTCAAAAATGAGCCTGAACGGACTTTTGACAAATACCACAAATCAGCAGAGTCCGGTCATCTGCACACAATAACTCTTGCGCACTAGTCCATGTGGTGTAAATCATGTAATTTTTCCCCCTTCGGCAACAGATTCTCACTGAGATATACTCCTGATTTGTGGCCTTTCCCAGTGTCACGGGCAGATTGCGGGAAAAGAGGCCATGGGAAGTTAGGAAGCTGTGAATATTCCATTTTCAAACATGAGACCAAATCAAACATCATTCTGTGCTGATTTTGTTCGGAACGGCTAAGCAACCTTTGATACCAAATGAGCCGGGTAAAGAGTCTCAAAGGAACATTTAACAATTTTTATAAAGCATAGCTGTTTCTAACCATTCTGCTGCAACAATGCGGAAAAAAACATTTTTTTCGTTCAGCACTGAGAACCATGACCTGTCAAAGCAAATGCCTTTAGACATCAGCTAATAGCTTCCACGTTACAAAGAACATCTCTTCACGACATACGCACTGTAAAAAATGAAAGAAAAAAATGAAATTGCACCTAAAACGCAATGTACAACACGCAATACAGCTAAAACGGCTGTATAAAATCAGAACAGAACATTTCTGTATATTAAAACAGTACATTATTTTCACATATTCTTTTTACAGTGTATCTCTTTTTGACCAGCCTAAAGAGTTGAAAATATGACCTCAAGTACTGGGAACAACAGCTTCAGTTGCTAAAAATACTGTTTCTATTAATACAAAAAATAATTACAAGTACAATTACATCATTCTGGAAGGATGCAGGGTTTAATTTGGAATTACCAAAATGAATATTAGGTGTAAGAGAGAGCGATGTCCCGAGGGACGAAGTGAAATGGAGAGAACGGGATAGTGAGGACAGAGGGGACCGGGGGTCTTTGGCATCTATTGTTTCACGGCATGTGGATTTGATTAAGAGGCCAGGAATACTGTCTTCTGTAACTTCTGAATGGAGGGATCATAATCCAAAAGCAGGCCAGTTACCAATTTGAAGTACATACCATGTAGATATTATCTAAATTGCTTACATGTTTACTGTCAGACCTCTTCTCAGAAGCAATTACTCACTAAACTCTTTTAACACAAAGACAAAGCCTTTAACCAGATTTCAAGCCTGTAATTTACTCAAGCAAAGATGCCAATGAATAACACAGTAATATCAACAGTTTGGTCCCAGCCAATCCTGATCCCACAAGAAAGGACGTGGTACGCAACCAATGCCCTCCTGTATTTCAAAGAGTGCTTTAAAAAACAACATGACACAGCCTTAAACTTACTGTACACATGACTCAATGAACACACCAGGCCGTGAAAGAATCCAGAATGCCCACGGAATAAGTTTTAAAGCAAGTGTGTCAAATCCAGCTCCCGGCCACCTTTTTGCATTCAGCTCTAACCATAACTGAAAACACTTAAAACAGCTAAACAAGGTCTTCAGGATTTACTGGAAAACTACAGACAGGTGTGTTGGAGCAAGAGACCTGAACTGAATTCAGAGATGAGGGATTGAAAACATGGTTCGAGAGCATCAACCGCATTCTCAATGAAACTTTCAGTTGCGCATGATGATAACAACGGTTCCAAAGGCAAGCTTTAAGGCTAGTCCCAGACCAAAATGAAAGTTTGAGTTAACTGAAAATAACATGCACTGACATACCTTAAAATATGTCATTGCCATTGCTTTGTCTCAAGATGCACACCAGTAATGCTGTTTACTGAGGCACTTTTATAAAAGCTACTTAAATATCCTAATTCCACTAAGGCACGGTCCTGGCTTAAGCCAAGCCTTGTCTGTGAAACTGGGCCTATGAGTATCAGAGACAATAAAAAAGTGTAGAAGTAGAAAGTGTTAATAAAAGAGATTCCTACCTGTCGATGATGACGGGATCGGAGGGCGTCTCGTTACGGTTCCCACAACTCTTTTTGTCACAGCAACGACTGAAAGCCAAATAAAAGAGAGACTTAAAAACAAACACAGATTTAATCAACTGCACATTCTAATAGTTTTTTGCGGACTGATCTATTGACTCAAAGATACACAACAGTAAGACCAGATAAACGTCCTTTTGCGTGCCTTGGAAAGAAGGGTCAGACAGAATGTTAGTATAAGAAATATTACAAAACACATTTTCAGAGGCAGATACTGTCTGCACATTTTAATCTCCAACTTTAACCTAAAACATGTCTCTAAATACATTTGTTGTTATGTATTTCTCTTTAAACAAACGTCAGGTCCCTTGAATATATACTGATGGTTACTGTGGAAGGAATAGGTTTAGGCCCCAAACATAAGGGGCACTACAGAATCATTCACATAACATTAGCGTGTTTTTCTACGGCCTTGTCTCTTACAGATCGATTACTGTACTTGTCTATACTGTGAAATTGTTGATACTGATACATTCAGTTAGTAACATGAATCATAACATTCAAGTCAATGGCACACGCATTATTGGCTGAGTATTGTTTCTACGCTTGTATACGTTTCCAGCCACTGAGATCAGATGATGAAGGTCTAGGAGCTTGACAAGGACAGAATATAGGGTGTGTGAGGGGCTTCAGCAGTGGTTCGGAGAGACCACCGGCATCACATTTCTGCCGCACAGATGGCAGCAGGACACTGAATAAGGGCTGGGGACAGAACTGTCACATGAAACTCCTGCCATTGTCCTTCCCTCTTTAGCTTCTCTTCCTCTTACAACTCGCTCTTTTTCCACCCTCCTGCCTCAACGTTTCTCTTATTACCTCTTTCCCAGCCCCCTGTTTTCTCCTTTGACATGGTTTTCAGAAGTATCAATAGATGTATCGTTCATTCACGGGCTATGAGTGTTTGGGAGATCGTATCTCGAGATGTACCACGTATATTCATGAACTCTATGCATTTTATTTATACAATTCGGGGTGTATTTTTTAGGTATGCGTGATGACTGTTCCGGTGTCTTTCTTTAGAAATGATCATGAATAGAGGGCTAAAATCTATCTCTATCTACATCTCTATCTCCATTGCCCCTCCTCCTGCAAGGTTTCCTCAACTAGGTCAGTGTCCTCCCAAAGGACCGAAACAAGGGATTGCAGTGCCTCTGTGTGTGTGTTTGTGAATCTGTGTGTGTGTGTGTATTTATACAGTGCAGGAACAAGATTTGTAGGAGTCTAATGATCAGATCCGGCAGAACCCATGGGAGATACGGTTCAGCCTTTCGTGATACACGCAACCTTGACTATTCAAATACAGTACATTGAGACACATATAGTCAAATAAACTACGGTGGAAAAATGCAGTGAAGCAGAAATTTACATTTTCTGAAGTGCAAAACTTGCCGTCAAGATGCTAGGGCAGTCGCTAGCACGTTGCTAGGTGGGCACTAGCCCAAGTCTCCTTAACGTCCTTGAGCCTTGCATACTTTGGGTGCTTTGTGGAGTGTAAATCTATGAGATAATTGAACAAATCTCTAACCCAAAGAAGGCAAAATGGCAACGTTGATGCCAACTTTAGCAATCGCCGCTAATTACATTATATATCAGATCATATCAGCTTATTGGTAGGTGGGGATGTTATTATCTTTGTCGCGATAAGTTCCTCCCCTAGGACAGCCGAAGGAAATCCCATCTTAGATCTCAACGCTTCCTTCCTGGTGCGGCTTTTGAAGAAAATAAAGTGCAAATCGCCTCATGTAATTAGCTGGGCGCAGTCGACGCTGTCAATTTTGGAGCCATGCTTTGAACATATGGTTTCTTTAATTCATGACGTTAGATTTGTGTCCCGACAACTTTAATCAGAAGAGCGATTTCCTCCAGTTTCATGACAAACAACAAACATCCCAAAGCGCATTTTAAGAACTGCACCCTCCTTTCCAGTTTGTGAAAATGAGACGAATAAGCACTTTTGTCCCACACATGCAAGCCGGCATGGCACCATATGGCTAATGGTGGTGCGTGGCAATTAGTGCAGCTGATTAATGGTGAACAGACTAATTTTCTGCTTATAATTGCGTCGGCGTTTGAAAGTACACACACAGCCTACCACGCACAAACGCGTATCTGCGATTTAGCTGATGGGGGGATGGGGACGGTTTCAAGCATTAAAACCGATTGACGTGTTGTTTTAAACCAATTTCCTGTGTTTTTTTTATCATGGAAGTGCTCCTTAACGTTCTGCGCCGCATCACGGGTAAAACCTGGCATATATTTCATAGCCTTCCACGTTCAGCCGAGCACATTTGTTAGTGGAGCGGACTGAAATTTCAGATTGAGTTATGAGTTTCTACTCGTCCTAATTAACCAGACATCAGGGTGATATTCAGAGGGGGGTTCAGGGGTGGGCAGCACTCTTAAAATACCACCAGAAATAGGAACGAGTCGATCTTCACAACCTACTTTAAAGCATATTCATCTTTGGATTTTAATTAAATACATAACATTTATTAGAAAAAGTCCTATTGTACCTGTTTTTTTCCTTCTGTTGTTCACAGAGGGTTTGACCTGGATAGGGTGAGTGTGAAATCAGCTCTATGTGCCAATTTCATTTATTGTTTTTGTACTTTTAAACTGAATTCCCATCAGAGCAATTACACATGAAAACATAATATAGCACCAGAGAGTATATTTTCAAACCAGGCGTGACATGTTAAAAGGATGGGACACCGCGTGATGAGAAGCTGTATCACAACAATCTCACCTGCACATGATTTCATGAGTCAGGAGGACACGGCACATCTCAGGATTCTTGTCTTGACCTTCGTAGATGATTGCCTGGAAACAGAAACAATACACGAAATCACAGTTAGGACCTTTTTTTTAAAAACAACATGAATCTATTAGGCAAATGAAACTAAAAATACATTGCATGTGAAACAGGAGGATGTGGTTAAACAAAACTGACTCCTTGTGTTCATCAAATCTTTAAGACCCTATTAAATGGCTTGATAGGAACGGTTTTAATAGACACATTTAGCAAAGAAACATATTTTGTATATTTTAAAATACCCAGTAGCCTTAAAATTTGTAAGCCATAAAAAACATGATTTGCTTGTTACTATTGCTATAATCAGAGGGAGGTGAAATAACAAAACATCATTATTTTTCATTTTATTTGACAAACATTTGGAAACGCCAGTGTAAACAAGACGAGTCAGCTTGTAGAAGTGCACTATCAAGGGCAAGTCATCATATTTGCAGTGCATTGGGATGTCATGTGACCAACCGATAATCCAAGAAAAAAACTCCATCTATCCACGCTCACATTCTTATATTTATAGCTATGAAACCTATTTTACACAATAAACACCAACACAAAGATAAGATAAGATATCAATGCTGCTTTTAAAGCATGCAGGCCAGGTCTTATTTATTAAATATTAGCATGCGTGGTGGGAAATCTTCAAAGATGTTCCAGGATTTGTGGACAGTCTGTCCAGAGCGTTGACCCCACACGGGGCTGTGGCTCATTACGTAAGAAAAACAGAAGGTGAGAAGAGACACAGTAGTCAGTTAAAGCTCTTTCTTTCACATCTTGCTCCTATTATAATTACTCTCACTGCACGGAATGAAGCGTTCAGAGGTTGAGGTGTGGTAACATGTGCTCGTGGATTCAGTTTTACAATAGCATCAGGTCTGAAAGGATTGAGGGATGGGAAGCAAGCCGAAGAACACCTGTTGTAGGTGGAGGAGCTGACAGGGAACGTGATTCACGGCTCGAATTGCAAGTGGTAATGATGAAAACAATGACAGTGATTGGTGTCGAACATCCACTGAAAGAAAGATCATTATCACGTTATTTTTTCGTTAACGCCACATGGTTGTATTTGTTAATGTGAGTAAATGCATTAGTTAACATGAACTAACAAAGATCAATGTAGTTTTTTTCATTTTATTACTTTTTGTTGATGTCAACACTAATGTTAACAGTTACAATGTTTGATTATCAAAATTGAGTAATAAATGTTCAAATTAACATGAACTAAGATGAATAAATGCTGTAGAAGTATTGGTCATTGTAATTTACAAATTGCAATTTATTGTAAGCTAATATATTTACTAATGTTAACAAATACAACCTTATTGTTAAGTGTAACCATTTTTCCAACAAAAAATTCAGCTCTGAATAAAAAAAGTAAGTACTAAATTGGACGCTAGCTTTGAACTTTAGCAAAAAAGATTTTCCTTGACTCGCTTCAATGTCTCAAGTTCGGCGGTCGTTTTTAATCCACCAGGAATGCCTACATCCCCTCATTCCATCCTTTGCTTCCTGGTAAAAATACGAAGTGCCTATGCGTTCTCTGGCATGCTACCTACGCTAGCATATAACGTGCCAAACCTTAGTTGGCGTGTGGCACAGGGGCGGTGGGGGGATGAGGTGGGTGCGAGAGAGCAGTTGGGATGCCAGACTGGAGCACGGTGCACCATCTGGTAAGGCCCCTCGATTTTCTCCCATATTTTCTCGGCTTTGCTTTCACCCCTCCTTAACGCAAAACACAGAGCTGCCAGGCTGGCAAAGCCTTGTGTGTTTTCCTCCTCCCCGAGCCGAATGTTGGACATGGTATCCCATTCCAACCAATGCAGCATTCGACGACGCCAAGCGAGTCACCTTGCTAAGATTCTGGATCTGGCAACGGATCTGTCCCGTCATTAGTCTCTCCCATGTAATTCAGCAAACCTGTCCAGGATCAAAAAGTTGTCATGTTGACCTTAACTGAACACAGCAACAAAAAGTTTTCATATCAACCTTGAAAAGGATCATTTGACGCGCGAAATATCCAGAGGCGGATGATACATTGGCTCATTGTTTGGTGTCTTTCTGATGTACTTTACATTACAGAAAGGCGCTGAAAAGTGATATTGTTACAGTCGGTGTTGGAGCTGGCAAGCTCGGAGCATTTGTTCAGATGGTTTTGCTTCACTTTGAGGGAATGGGGGCCAAGGTCTTCTAGAAGTACACAGCATGCATCACTGTCTGCCAGCCCAAAAGACCTGCTTCACATTTCTATCTATAAACACAGAATCCATCTCAACCCATCTTTGAGCTGAGATTGGGAACAGTAATGCATGATATATGAGTAATATAATAAGATATTTCTTATGAAACTAATAAACTTGTTATAATAAAAATTGTAATCATAATAAATATTCCAGATGGAAAGCATTAGAAATGTCTTAAGAAATTAAAGTTTTCTTGTAGAATATCTCTAGGCGTTATCACACTAAAAAAGAACAATAATTTACTTCATTTCGTCTTTAAAAATTGCTTTTTTAACGTAAGCGCCTCCGGTCAAACAATAAGTAACTCATAGAAAAAAATAATTAGTCTTTGTGTATTTTGTTGGTATTAAGTTTAGCAAATACGAAATATAACCCCGTTAAAATCTGCCACCTGATAATTTGGGAAGAAAATCTAAAGACCAGGAAGTGCCACGATAAACGCCGGAAATCCTTTTTGATTTAGATGAAACACGTTTGAATTCAAACGTGACAAAGTGCCACATATATAAAACTAGACTATTAACATTACATGCATGATATTTTGGGAAGACTATTCCCAAAGTGCATGACCCAGTGCGATGGAGGCATATTAATAAGCACATAATGTTCTCATGGCTTGTAATACATATTTCATCTCACCAAGCATACTTTTCATATTTCATCTGCCGTTTTTCTCAATAGCTTTGATGTGACACATGAAATCGAAAGCAAGTAAACAAGACGCTATTAATACACAGAAACTCACATCCTAGACAGTTGGCATCATCAGTTAGCATGCCATTAAAAACATGACTGCCTATTTTCCCAGGCCACTGTGCCACCTTAAAGTGTATTGGCACTGATTTCACCCTTTGTTCTCCCACACACACACATACGCAGAAGCATTCACATATACACAAGCATCCCACCCTAGCCCTGATCAGCTGTTCACATATAAAGTTTGTGAAACCAGAGAAAAGGAAGCGAGAACAAGAGTTAGGCGGACACATGGTACACGATAGCGAGGAGGAGATGGCAGAGATGGCAGAGATGGCAGAGAGCTATTTAAATGAGAATAAAACAAGGGTGGAACGTAAAGTGTTTGAGATTAGAGCATGCAGTTTGTGGTGTAGTGTACACTAAACAAAAATATTTAAGGGAGTATTTCATGTCAAAAACAACTTATGTTGTTTTATACACGTGTGACGTTTTGCTTTTGTAAAAATCACAAAGCAGAATTTTAGAGTGACGTTCACTTTCATGGTATTTATCTCATATATCTGTTATCTAAAAATGACCGTAAATGTTGAGTGAGGCATCAATAACATTTGTTTTTGTGCTTCACAGAAAAAGAAAGTAAATAATAACTCATGTAAATGACATTGAAGGCTGGAATCTAATCCTTTTAGCTTTATTTAACTTTTAATTCTTGATTAATGTTGGGTTGTGTCAAATAATAATTTCGATTTATTACTTACTTTACAAATCAATTTTATACTAAACTTGATTTTACGCAAGTAAACAGTTCATGGGTTCCATCATAACAAAATGAAACATAACATACCTGTAGAAATATTTAATACACTAATTTCTAAACATGACTTCCTGATTTTATTGTCAATAAAAATAAGTCTTTTTTTAAGATATCCCAAATGTTATTAAAAAATATTGTATAGAGTAACTTCCCCTTTTTTGCTATTCTATGCTTTTTCATAGTTTTCGCTAGGGATGCCCCGATAAGTAAATTTTGGCTGATAACCATTAATTCTATAACATTGGAAGCCGATAGCCGATATATTGGATATATTGGCCGAAATGCAGTATCTAAATATTAATATAAAATTCCCTAAGATTGAAACAAAGGGCAAAACATTGAAAACATTGACTGCAGAAAACAAGGTCACCGTCAGTTCTCTCTTCCCCTTGAAAATCATGTACCAAGCCTACTTTACACTAGTTAAGAATACTTTAACCTTCAAACTCTTCTGGTATATTTTTTATTCAATTAACAAATTATAGATGTTCTTCCAGAGCAACTGAAGTGTTATTAATAGCCACGAGTCTAACACGTCTCAAGACAGAAAGCATCCAGACAGCAGTCTGATTCGAACAATATGCTTTTGTCTCTATAATTTACACATTCATAAATACTGTATCTACACACTGTGACTACATCGACAATGTTTGGCTAATAACAGTAAGTGAATGATCATAACAGAAAGACAGTACTGTACTGTATTTTATCTGTGAGCAGCGTGCAGCTGAAGAAGTTTAACCATAGCAAATGATTTATGATTTATCGGTTATAATATATAGGCATACATTTTAATATCTGTTAACACTTAAAATAAGCATTTATCACCCAATACCAATATAGCCGTTTATTGTGCATCCCTAGTCCTCACTACATTGGACAGCTACAGTATCTCTACAAACAAAAACAAAACACATACCATTCACTCAAGTGGGCTGGCATCTGAAAATCTCTTTAAAACATCTGTGTAATAAGGTTCTTATTTTACATACCCCAAGAGCAATAAAAACACACACAAAAGAAGAAAACCTGACTGGGGTTGTCATAAATTTATGCAATAAACAGGTTAGTTACAGAAAGATTCAAAAGAAAGAAAAGGAACCACTTTGCACTGAATCTGAAACACAACATGTCGGATTCTTAGCATGTTTGCTGAACCCTGCGCCACAGCAACAACATAAACCGTAAATGAAATTTAAATGCCAAACCCTGAGATGTTTACTGTATCTGCTGAAACGAATCATTTGGCCATGACAGCAACTACCAAAATAACACACATCTTTGTGCAACTGTTGCGCAGCAGCAAGTCTTAACAGTAAATCAGTCTCGCCACACAATAACAGGCTCTGTAACCACTCGAAGAGCAATAACAACAAATCTCAACACTATTACAGCAAAAGTACACCCTGCTAAAGCTGCCTTCTCCTACCAAGACATAAACAGATGGGTCGACTGAAAATATAGTGGCCACATTGCACTGAAACACCCTAGATGCCACTTTATTCCCAAATTCAAAAGCTCTGCGCTAACTCGCATCCTCATAACTAGAACCAGACAACTACATATCCGAGCGATTATGGACAGCCGTCGGGGGACACAGAAGATCACAAAAGATTACTCAGGTTGTATGTAACCTGATAATGACCGCCAAGGAGTAGCAAAGAAGATTTTCGCTCGCTCATCCTAGCTCCATTCCCAGGAGTGCACACTCTGCAAACTGAGCCAGAGCCGCAACATGGGCGGAAACACCTGTAGCCATCCTGTGGTCAGGCCGTATCCAGGTCTCATTTCACCTCTCAACAGGTCTAACTGGCCCTGAGCGAAACCACATCTGATCCCGAACCCCTCTCTCATTCACCTGAAGAAAATCAAAGACATATGCCAACCAAACTGCGCATGCAGTGAATGTATCACTTGGGTTGACTAGTTGTGTTGTTGTGGCCGAGACGACTGTATCCTCTGGCTCCCGTTCCCTGATCTCTAAATTGAAGCACGCTTCCAATCCAACCGTAAGTGAGTCATTTAACCATGTCTTGAAAGTTTCCCGCACACAATATGGCAGCAAAATGTGATCACAGACATATTCCTTGAGACTTCCTTTACACGTGTTCTAATACCTGCGAAAAAATAATGAATACAAGTGCTAAATATACTCCGAGCAGACTGACATGAAAACTGCCGGCAAACAACTACAAACAGGGGAAGCCGAGGCGTCTGGGTGATTATTTTTTTACTTGACACTGATAAACAGCACTCCAGCGACACTTCGCTCAAAAGTGCCATGTCCTCCCACGAAGCGTCGCAAAGCGATAGTTAGGAAACAACAGCTCCTCTACCTACTGCCATGCTCGCGCTGTCAAAGTGGCAGCTACTGGGGTTTAACGTGCTTTGAAGCTCCCGCAACAGCGACATGGGCCCGTGGGTAAGTTAGCGACCACAACTTCACGTGGATCCTTTCTTGGTTTGAAGCTAATAAATAGGGGGATGTTTAATGAACACTTCGTGACAAATCACGGTGATAATCGTGACAAACCCATAAGGGCTGATCTTGGGTCAGCTTTTCTTTCTCTCGCACACAGCGCTATTTATAATCCATCTGAACCCAGACACTAGCCCAGGGCCCCACATGTCTTCGGTGACGGATAAAATCAAACAGGCAACAGGAAACAGGCAAAACAAATAACGCCGCTCTAATATAGTGTCCGTACTAGGAATAAAACAAGAAAGCGTTCAGGAGGCAGCCAAGCATGACATCTGTACCCCACCAATGAGCAACATAAACACGACCATGAATATGAAGAGAAAGCGCTACTTAGAACGTCTCTTGTGTACTTGTAAGCATATGATAAGCATCATTTGTGAAAGTAAATAAATGGACAGAACACAACGTCCTAAAGAGGCGACAGGACACCCAATGATGGCGTATTTAATGGGCATGTCAAAATGTCCCACTGAAGATGCAGGCATATAAAAACACTTTGTGTCTATTGCACTGTGAGATTCATTTTTTGCCGTGCAGAAACAGTAACCTTTAGTGTGTCTTGATGCCCCAGCTTGTCTGAATTAACCCCTGGTGACATGTGCAGATGGTGGTGTAACATACGAGATGAACCCTTACCTGTTTAGTCATGGAGTCAATTAGTCGTACATAAAAATCCTGCTCTGTTCTGATTCCTGTAACACACAGACACAATTGACATGAGGGGGAGACACAATTTGCTTTTCATTATATTTTTAATAACACATTTAACATCTGAAGGTGAATTAAGAGAGGCATTACAATGCACTGTAATTGTAAATGTTGATAACTGCACCGAGCAAACTGCACAATATGTACTTCCAATTGTAATATTGGCATGAAGAGCTTTTAACAATCTTTAAAGCATTTGAAAGAGTATTTAGATTACTCATATCACAAAAGCAGTAAGTGAACACACCTGCTCATATGCATATACATATTGTCAAATGAATTCACATAGCTAAAAGAAAAATATTCATAGTTATAAAAATGCATTCGTAAAATGTATCAATATTAAAGTATGTTGGAGAGGTTTATAGTTCGGATATTTTGAAACTGACCAAAAGACAGATGATAGGCAGCTTGTCAGATTATACATTAATAAACATGATCAATACACATCCATTCAGACTCACTCACAGAAAACACATTAACAATTAATGTTTATTGGTCCGAAATTGTTTTCTAATTGATTTAAACTTTGAATTAATTATAAATGAATTAAAATAAAACATTGGTCCTAAAGAGGACGTATTTCAATAGTCACGCTTTGATGTGAATAAAGTAAGTTGTTTATGGTTGAGCCAATTATGTTTAATTGTTAAGACAGAAACGATCCTGATGGTTTTAATGCTTGGTTTAAATCACTGCCAATCTTCGTAAAATTGAGATCTATCTTGACGGCACCTGCTGCTGCTATTTTCGTCGACTGAAATGCAAATCTCGATCAATGTCACGCATCGGGAAAGTGCGCAAACTCAAGCATGCATGGTGCGCAAATATGGAAATGTCTTACCGTTGCTGTAAAGAAGTTGCAGTCTGTAATGTATTCCATTGTTTGTCTTTTCTCCAGTTGTCTCCTGGGCATAAAAATAATTTTACAAAAGGTCTCAGAACACAAGACTATATAAACAGTCCCTGCGCAACAAAATTGTAACGTTTGGGCCCAAACTTGCCATTCTTGGATTTTGGTTGTATGCAGTGAATTTTAGTAACAGTCTTTTTTGTTTAAATCTTATAAACAAAATTAACATAGCAAATCGAGTCATTATCCAGTTAATTGTATTTGATACATGAGGGGCAAATTAATGAAAATGTAATAGATATAAAAAAACTCTTGTAATGTGTTATATTTAGTTGGGATATATATGGTGAATTTATTTAATGTAGGCCTATGTGCATATAAATGTGTTATGTTAAAATTGTTTTTCTTAAATATATGAATATGTAATTAAGTACGGATAAAATGTAGAGTCATATAAGTGGCATGTTAAAGGCAACAGAATACTTGTTTTATACTAAAAGAGAAATATTAGG